>NC_135899.1:699106-942807 GCF_964194155.1 Cetorhinus maximus | reverse complement strand
TCCCACTCGGACACTCTCCCACTCGGACACTCTCTCCCACACGGACACTCTCTCCCACTCGGACACTCTCACTCGGACACTCTCTCCCACTCGGACACTCTCTCCCACTCGGACACTCTCTCCACTCGGACACTCTCACTCGGACACTCTCTCCCACTCGGACACTCTCTCCCACTCGGACACTCTCTCCCACTCGGACACTCTCTCCCACTCGGACACTCTCTCCCACTCGGACACTCACTCCCACTCGGACACTCACTCCCACTCGGACACTCTCTCCCACTCGGACACTCTCTCCCACTCGGACACTCTCTCCCACTCGGACACTCCCACCCACTCGGACACTCTCTCCCACTCGGACACTCCCACTCGGACACTCTCTCCCACTCGGACACTCCCACTCGGACACTCTCTCCCACTCGGACACTCTCTCCCACTCGGACACTCTCTCCCACTCGGACACTCTCTCCCACTCGGACACTCCCACTCGGACACTCCCACTCGGACACTCTCTCCCACTCGGACACTCTCTCCCACTCGGACACTCCCACTCGGACACTCCCACTCGGACACTCTCTCCCACTCGGACACTCCCACTCGGACACTCTCTCCCACTCGGACACTCCCACTCGGACACTCTCTCCCACTCGGACACTCTCTCCACTCGGACACTCTCTCCCACTCGGACACTCCCACTCGGACACTCTCTCCCACTCGGACACTCCCACACGGACACTCTCTCCCACTCGGACACTCTCTCCCACTCGGACACTCTCTCCCACTCGGACACTCCCACTCGGACACTTTCTCCCACTCGGACACTCCCACTCGGACACTCTCTCACACTCGGACACTCCCACTCGGACACTCTCTCCCACTCGGACACTCTCTCCCACTCGGACACTCTCTCCCACTCGGACACTCCCACTCGGACACTCTCTCCCACTCGGACACTCTCTCCCACTCGGACACTCTCTCCCACTCGGACACTCCCACTCGGACACTCTCTCCCACTCGGACACTCTCTCCCACTCGGACACTCTCTCCCACTCGGACACTCCCACTCGGACACTCCCACTCGGACACTCCCACTCGGACACTCTCTCCCACTCGGACACTCCCACTCGGACACTCTCTCCCACTCGGACACTCTCTCCCACTCGGACACTCTCTCCCACTCGGACACTCTCTCCCACTCGGACACTCTCTCCCACTCGGACACTCCCACTCGGACACTCTCTCCCACTCGGACACTCCCACTCGGACACTCCCACTCGGACACTCTCTCCCACTCGGACACTCTCTCCCACTCGGACACTCCCACTCGGACACTCCCACTCGGACACTCTCTCCCACTCGGACACTCTCTCCCACTCGGACACTCTCTCCCACTCGGACACTCTCTCCCACACGGACACTCTCTCCCACTCGGACACTCTCTCCCACTCGGACACTCTCTCCCACACGGACACTCTCTCCCACTCGGACACTCTCTCCCACTCGGACACTCTCTCCACTCGGACACTCCCACTCGGACACTCCCAGTCGGACACTCCCACTCGGACACTCCCACTCGGACACTCTCTCCCACTCGGACACTCTCTCCCACTCGGACACTCCCACTCGGACACTCTCTCCCACTCGGACACTCTCTCCCACTCGGACACTCTCTCCCACTCGGACACTCCCACACGGACACTCTCTCCCACTCGGACACTCTCTCCCACTCGGACACTCCCACTCGGACACTCTCTCCCACTCGGACACTCTCTCCCACTCGGACACTCTCTCCCACTCGGACACTCTCTCCCACTCGGACACTCTCTCCCACTCGGACACTCCCACACGGACACTCTCTCCCACTCGGACACTCTCTCCCACTCGGACACTCCCACTCGGACACTCTCTCCCACTCGGACACTCTCTCCCACTCGGACACTCCCACTCGGACACTCTCTCCCACTCGGACACTCTCTCCCACTCGGACACTCTCTCCCACTCGGACACTCCCACTCGGACACTCCCACTCGGACACTCTCTCCCACTCGGACACTCTCTCCCACTCGGACACTCTCTCCCACTCGGACACTCCCACTCGGACACTCTCTCCCACTCGGACACTCTCTCCCACTCGGACACTCCCACTCGGACACTCCCACTCGGACACTCTCTCCCACTCGGACACTCTCTCCCACTCGGACACTCTCTCCCACTCGGACACTCCCACTCGGACACTCTCTCCCACTCGGACACTCTCTCCCACTCGGACACTCCCACACGGACACTCTCTCCCACTCGGACACTCCCACTCGGACACTCCCACTCGGACACTCTCTCCCACTCGGACACTCTCTCCCACTCGGACACTCCCACTCGGACACTCCCACTCGGACACTCTCTCCCACTCGGACACTCTCTCCCACTCGGACACTCCCACTCGGACACTCTCTCCCACTCGGACACTCCCACTCGGACACTCTCTCCCACTCGGACACTCTCTCCCACTCGGACACTCTCTCCCACTCGGACACTCCCACTCGGACACTCTCTCCCGCTCGGACACTCTCTCCCGCTCGGACACTCTCTCCCGCTCGGACACTCTCTCCCACTCGGACACTCCCACTCGGACACTCTCTCCCACTCGGACACTCTCTCCCACTCGGACACTCCCACTCGGACACTCTCTCCCACTCGGACACTCTCTCCCACTCGGACACTCCCACTCGGACACTCTCTCCCACTCGGACACTCTCTCCCACTCGGACACTCTCTCCCACTCGGACACTCACTCCCACTCGGACACTCCCACTCGGACACTCTCTCCCACTCGGACACTCCCACTCGGACACTCTCTCCCACTCGGACACTCTCTCCCGCTCGGACACTCTCTCCCACTCGGACACTCTCTCCCGCTCGGACACTCTCTCCCGCTCGGACACTTTCTCCCACTCGGACACTCTCTCCCACTCGGACACTCTCTCCCACTCGGACACTCTCTCCCACTCGGACACTCTCTCCCACTCGGACACTCTCTCCCAATCGGACACTCTCTCCCACTCGGACACTCTCCCACTCGGACACTCTCTCCCACTCGGACACTCTCTCCCACTCGGACACTCTCCCACTCGGACACTCTCTCCCACACGGACACTCTCTCCCACTCGGACACTCTCACTCGGACACTCTCTCCCACTCGGACACTCTCTCCCACTCGGACACTCTCTCCCACTCGGACACTCTCACTCGGACACTCTCTCCCACTCGGACACTCTCTCCCACTCGGACACTCTCTCCCACTCGGACACTCTCTCCCACTCGGACACTCTCTCCCACTCGGACACTCACTCCCACTCGGACACTCACTCCCACTCGGACACTCTCTCCCACTCGGACACTCTCTCCCACTCGGACACTCTCTCCCACTCGGACACTCCCACCCACTCGGACACTCTCTCCCACTCGGACACTCCCACTCGGACACTCTCTCCCACTCGGACACTCCCACTCGGACACTCTCTCCCACTCGGACACTCTCTCCCACTCGGACACTCTCTCCCACTCGGACACTCTCTCCCACTCGGACACTCCCACTCGGACACTCCCACTCGGACACTCTCTCCCACTCGGACACTCTCTCCCACTCGGACACTCCCACTCGGACACTCCCACTCGGACACTCTCTCCCACTCGGACACTCCCACTCGGACACTCTCTCCCACTCGGACACTCCCACTCGGACACTCTCTCCCACTCGGACACTCTCTCCCACTCGGACACTCTCTCCCACTCGGACACTCCCACTCGGACACTCTCTCCCACTCGGACACTCCCACACGGACACTCTCTCCCACTCGGACACTCTCTCCCACTCGGACACTCTCTCCCACTCGGACACTCCCACTCGGACACTTTCTCCCACTCGGACACTCCCACTCGGACACTCTCTCACACTCGGACACTCCCACTCGGACACTCTCTCCCACTCGGACACTCTCTCCCACTCGGACACTCTCTCCCACTCGGACACTCCCACTCGGACACTCTCTCCCACTCGGACACTCTCTCCCACTCGGACACTCTCTCCCACTCGGACACTCCCACTCGGACACTCTCTCCCACTCGGACACTCTCTCCCACTCGGACACTCTCTCCCACTCGGACACTCCCACTCGGACACTCCCACTCGGACACTCCCACTCGGACACTCTCTCCCACTCGGACACTCCCACTCGGACACTCTCTCCCACTCGGACACTCTCTCCCACTCGGACACTCTCTCCCACTCGGACACTCTCTCCCACTCGGACACTCTCTCCCACTCGGACACTCCCACTCGGACACTCTCTCCCACTCGGACACTCCCACTCGGACACTCCCACTCGGACACTCTCTCCCACTCGGACACTCTCTCCCACTCGGACACTCCCACTCGGACACTCCCACTCGGACACTCTCTCCCACTCGGACACTCTCTCCCACTCGGACACTCTCTCCCACTCGGACACTCTCTCCCACACGGACACTCTCTCCCACTCGGACACTCTCTCCCACTCGGACACTCTCTCCCACACGGACACTCTCTCCCACTCGGACACTCTCTCCCACTCGGACACTCTCTCCCACTCGGACACTCCCACTCGGACACTCCCAGTCGGACACTCCCACTCGGACACTCCCACTCGGACACTCTCTCCCACTCGGACACTCTCTCCCACTCGGACACTCCCACTCGGACACTCTCTCCCACTCGGACACTCTCTCCCACTCGGACACTCTCTCCCACTCGGACACTCCCACACGGACACTCTCTCCCACTCGGACACTCTCTCCCACTCGGACACTCCCACTCGGACACTCTCTCCCACTCGGACACTCTCTCCCACTCGGACACTCTCTCCCACTCGGACACTCTCTCCCACTCGGACACTCTCTCCCACTCGGACACTCCCACACGGACACTCTCTCCCACTCGGACACTCTCTCCCACTCGGACACTCCCACTCGGACACTCTCTCCCACTCGGACACTCTCTCCCACTCGGACACTCCCACTCGGACACTCTCTCCCACTCGGACACTCTCTCCCACTCGGACACTCTCTCCCACTCGGACACTCCCACTCGGACACTCCCACTCGGACACTCTCTCCCACTCGGACACTCTCTCCCACTCGGACACTCTCTCCCACTCGGACACTCCCACTCGGACACTCTCTCCCACTCGGACACTCTCTCCCACTCGGACACTCCCACTCGGACACTCCCACTCGGACACTCTCTCCCACTCGGACACTCTCTCCCACTCGGACACTCTCTCCCACTCGGACACTCCCACTCGGACACTCTCTCCCACTCGGACACTCTCTCCCACTCGGACACTCCCACACGGACACTCTCTCCCACTCGGACACTCCCACTCGGACACTCCCACTCGGACACTCTCTCCCACTCGGACACTCTCTCCCACTCGGACACTCCCACTCGGACACTCCCACTCGGACACTCTCTCCCACTCGGACACTCTCTCCCACTCGGACACTCCCACTCGGACACTCTCTCCCACTCGGACACTCCCACTCGGACACTCTCTCCCACTCGGACACTCTCTCCCACTCGGACACTCTCTCCCACTCGGACACTCCCACTCGGACACTCTCTCCCACTCGGACACTCTCTCCCACTCGGACACTCTCTCCCACTCGGACACTCTCTCCCACTCGGACACTCCCACTCGGACACTCTCTCCCACTCGGACACTCTCTCCCACTCGGACACTCCCACTCGGACACTCTCTCCCACTCGGACACTCTCTCCCACTCGGACACTCCCACTCGGACACTCTCTCCCACTCGGACACTCTCTCCCACTCGGACACTCTCTCCCACTCGGACACTCTCTCCCACTCGGACACTCCCCCACTCGGACACTCTCTCCCACTCGGACACTCTCTCCCACTCGGACACTCTCTCCCACTCGGACACTCTCTCCCACTCGGACACTCTCTCCCACTCGGACACTCCCACTCGGACACTCTCTCCCACTCGGACACTCCCACTCGGACACTCTCTCCCGGACACTCCCACTCGGACACTCTCTCCCACTCGGACACTCTCTCCCACTCGGACACTCCCTCTCCCACTCGGACACTCCCACTCGGACACTCTCTCCCACTCGGACACTCTCT
This sequence comes from Cetorhinus maximus, assembly GCF_964194155.1. Taxonomy (NCBI): domain Eukaryota; kingdom Metazoa; phylum Chordata; class Chondrichthyes; order Lamniformes; family Cetorhinidae; genus Cetorhinus; species Cetorhinus maximus. The sequence continues at coordinate 936,625 of NC_135899.1, read as the reverse complement.
CCCACTCGGACACTCCCACTCGGACACTCTCTCCCACTCGGACACTCTCTCCCACACGGACACTCTCCCACTCGGACACTCTCTCCCACTCGGACACTCTCTCCCACTCGGACACTCTCTCCCACTCGGACACTCTCTCCCACTCGGACACTCCCACTCGGACACTCTCTCCCACTCGGACACTCTCTCCCACTCGGACACTCTCTCCCACTCGGACACTCCCACTCGGACACTCTCTCCCACTCGGACACTCTCTCCCACTCGGACACTCCCACTCGGACACTCCCACTCGGACACTCCCACTCGGACACTCTCTCCCACTCGGACACTCCCACTCGGACACTCCCACTCGGACACTCTCTCCCACTCGGACACTCCCACTCGGACACTCTCTCCCACTCGGACACTCTCTCCCACTCGGACACTCTCTCCCACTCGGACACTCCCACTCGGACACTCTCTCCCACTCGGACACTCTCTCCCACTCGGACACTCTCTCCCACTCGGACACTCCCACACGGACACTCTCTCCCACTCGGACACTCTCTCCCACTCGGACACTCTCTCCCACTCGGACACTCTCTCCCACTCGGACACTCCCACTCGGACACTCACTCCCACTCGGACACTCCCACTCGGACACTCTCTCCCACTCGGACACTCTCTCCCACTCGGACACTCCCACTCGGACACTCTCTCCCAATCGGACACTCTCTCCCACTCGGACACTCCCACTCGGACACTCCCACTCGGACACTCTCTCCCACTCGGACACTCTCTCCCACTCGGACACTCCCACTCGGACACTCTCTCCCACTCGGACACTCTCTCCCACTCGGACACTCTCTCCCACTCGGACACTCTCTCCCACTCGGACACTCCCACTCGGACACTCCCACTCGGACACTCTCTCCCACTCGGACACTCCCACTCGGACACTCTCTCCCACTCGGACACTCTCTCCCACTCGGACACTCTCTCCCACTCGGACACTCCCACTCGGACACTCTCTCCCACTCGGACACTCCCACTCGGACACTCTCTCCCACTCGGACACTCCCACTCGGACACTCTCTCCCACTCGGACACTCCCACTCGGACACTCTCTCCCACTCGGACACTCTCTCCCACTCGGACACTCTCTCCCACTCGGACACTCCCACTCAGACACTCTCTCCCACTCGGACACTCCCACTCGGACACTCTCTCCCACTCGGACACTCTCTCCCACTCGGACACTCTCTCCCACTCGGACACTCTCTCCCACTCGGACACTCCCACTCGGACACTCTCTCCCACTCGGACACTCCCACTCGGACACTCCCACTCGGACACTCCCACTCGGACACTCCCACTCGGACACTCCCACTCGGACACTCCCTCCCACTCGGACACTCCCACTCGGACACTCTCTCCCACTCGGACACTCTCTCCCACTCGGACACTCCCACTCGGACACTCTCTCCCACTCGGACACTCTCTCCCACTCGGACACTCTCTCCCACTCGGACACTCTCTCCCACTCGGACACTCTCCCACTCGGACACTCTCTCCCACTCGGACACTCTCTCCCACACGGACACTCTCTCCCACTCGGACACTCTCTCCCACTCGGACACTCCCACTCGGACACTCTCTCCCACTCGGACACTCTCTCCCACTCGGACACTCTCTCCCACTCGGACAATCTCTCCCACTCGGACACTCCCACTCGGACACTCTCTCCCACTCGGACACTCTCTCCCACTCGGACACTCTCTCCCACTCGGACACTCCCACTCGGACACTCTCTCCCACTCGGACACTCCCACTCGGACACTCTCTCCCACTCGGACACTCTCTCCCACTCGGACACTCCCACTCGGACACTCTCTCCCACTCGGACACTCTCTCCCACTCGGACACTCCCACTCGGACACTCTCTCCCACTCGGACACTCTCTCCCACTCGGACACTCTCTCCCACTCGGACACTCCCACTCGGACACTCTCTCCCACTCGGACACTCTCTCCCACTCGGACACTCCCACTCGGACACTCTCTCCCACTCGGACACTCTCTCCCACTCGGACACTCTCTCCCACTCGGACACTCCCACTCGGACACTCTCTCCCACTCGGACACTCTCTCCCACTCGGACACTCTCTCCCACTCGGACACTCCCACTCGGACACTCTCTCCCACTCGGACACTCCCCACTCGGACACTCTCTCCCACTCGGACACTCTCTCCCACTCGGACACTCTCTCCCACTCGGACACTCCCACTCGGACACTCCCACTCGGACACTCTCTCCCACTCGGACACTCTCTCCCACTCGGACACTCTCTCCCACTCGGACACTCCCACTCGGACACTCTCTCCCACTCGGACACTCTCTCCCACTCGGACACTCCCACTCGGACACTCCCACTCGGACACTCTCTCCCACTCGGACACTCTCTCCCACTCGGACACTCTCTCCCACTCGGACACTCTCTCCCACTCGGACACTCTCTCCCACTCGGACACTCCCACTCGGACACTCTCTCCCGCTCGGACACTCTCTCCCGCTCGGACACTCTCTCCCGCTCGGACACTCTCTCCCACTCGGACACTCCCACTCGGACACTCTCTCCCACTCGGACACTCTCTCCCACTCGGACACTCCCACTCGGACACTCTCTCCCACTCGGACACTCTCTCCCACTCGGACACTCCCACTCGGACACTCTCTCCCACTCGGACACTCTCTCCCACTCGGACACTCTCTCCCACTCGGACACTCACTCCCACTCGGACACTCCCACTCGGACACTCTCTCCCACTCGGACACTCTCTCCCACTCGGACACTCTCTCCCACTCGGACACTCTCTCCCACTCGGACACTCTCTCCCACTCGGACACTCCCACTCGGACACTCTCTCCCACTCGGACACTCCCACTCGGACACTCTCTCCCACTCGGACACTCTCTCCCACTCGGACACTCTCTCCCACTCGGACACTCCCACTCGGACACTCTCTCCCACTCGGACACTCCCACTCGGACACTCTCTCCCACTCGGACACTCTCTCCCACTCGGACACTCTCTCCCACTCGGACACTCTCTCCCACTCGGACACTCCCACTCGGACACTCTCTCCCACTCGGACACTCTCTCCCACTCGGACACTCCCACTCGGACACTCTCTCCCACTCGGACACTCTCTCCCACTCGGACACTCTCTCCCACTCGGACACTCTCTCCCACTCGGACACTCTCTCCCACTCGGACACTCCCACTCGGACACTCTCTCCCACTCGGACACTCTCTCCCACTCGGACACTCTCTCCCACTCGGACACTCCCCACTCGGACACTCTCTCCCACTCGGACACTCTCTCCCACTCGGACACTCCCACTCGGCACTGACGGACACTCTCTCCCACTCGGACACTCCCACTCGGACACTCCCACTCGGACACTCTCTCCCACTCGGACACTCCCCACTCGGACACTCTCTCCCACTCGGACACTCTCTCCCACTCGGACACTCTCTCCCACTCGGACACTCTCCACTCGGACACTCTCTCCCACTCGGACACTCTCTCCCACTCGGACACTCTCTCCCACTCGGACACTCCCCACTCGGACACTCTCTCCCACTCGGACACTCTCTCCCACTCGGACACTCTCTCCCACTCGGACACTCTCTCCCACTCGGACACTCCCACTCGGACACTCTCTCCCACTCGGACACTCCCACTCGGACACTCTCTCCCACTCGGACACTCTCTCCCACTCGGACACTCCCACTCGGACACTCTCTCCCAATCGGACACTCTCTCCCACTCGGACACTCCCACTCGGACACTCCCACTCGGACACTCTCTCCCACTCGGACACTCTCTCCCACTCGGACACTCCCCCACTCGGACACTCTCTCCCACTCGGACACTCTCTCCCACTCGGACACTCTCTCCCACTCGGACACTCTCTCCCACTCGGACACTCCCACTCGGACACTCCCACTCGGACACTCTCTCCCACTCGGACACTCCCACTCGGACACTCTCTCCCACTCGGACACTCTCTCCCACTCGGACACTCTCTCCCACTCGGACACTCCACTCGGACACTCTCTCCCACTCGGACACTCCCACTCGGACACTCTCTCCCACTCGGACACTCCCACTCGGACACTCTCTCCCACTCGGACACTCCCACTCGGACACTCTCTCCCACTCGGACACTCTCTCCCACTCGGACACTCTCTCCCACTCGGACACTCCCACTCAGACACTCTCTCCCACTCGGACACTCCCACTCGGACACTCTCTCCCACTCGGACACTCTCTCCCACTCGGACACTCTCTCCCACTCGGACACTCTCTCCCACTCGGACACTCCCACTCGGACACTCTCTCCCACTCGGACACTCCCACTCGGACACTCCCACTCGGACACTCCCACTCGGACACTCCCACTCGGACACTCCCACTCGGACACTCCCTCCCACTCGGACACTCCCACTCGGACACTCTCTCCCACTCGGACACTCTCTCCCACTCGGACACTCCCACTCGGACACTCTCTCCCACTCGGACACTCTCTCCCACTCGGACACTCTCTCCCACTCGGACACTCTCTCCCACTCGGACACTCTCTCCCACTCGGACACTCCCACTCGGACACTCTCTCCCACTCGGACACTCTCTCCCACTCGGACACTCTCCCACTCGGACACTCTCTCCCACTCGGACACTCTCTCCCACACGGACACTCTCTCCCACTCGGACACTCTCTCCCACTCGGACACTCCCACTCGGACACTCTCTCCCACTCGGACACTCTCTCCCACTCGGACACTCTCTCCCACTCGGACAATCTCTCCCACTCGGACACTCCCACTCGGACACTCTCTCCCACTCGGACACTCTCTCCCACTCGGACACTCTCTCCCACTCGGACACTCCCACTCGGACACTCTCTCCCACTCGGACACTCCCACTCGGACACTCTCTCCCACTCGGACACTCTCTCCCACTCGGACACTCCCACTCGGACACTCTCTCCCACTCGGACACTCTCTCCCACTCGGACACTCCCACTCGGACACTCTCTCCCACTCGGACACTCTCTCCCACTCGGACACTCTCTCCCACTCGGACACTCCCACTCGGACACTCTCTCCCACTCGGACACTCTCTCCCACTCGGACACTCCCACTCGGACACTCTCTCCCACTCGGACACTCTCTCCCACTCGGACACTCTCTCCCACTCGGACACTCCCACTCGGACACTCTCTCCCACTCGGACACTCTCTCCCACTCGGACACTCTCTCCCACTCGGACACTCCCACTCGGACACTCTCTCCCACTCGGACACTCCCACTCGGACACTCTCTCCCACTCGGACACTCTCTCCCACTCGGACACTTTCTCCCACTCGGACACTCCCACTCGGACACTCTCTCCCACTCGGACACTCTCTCCCACTCGGACACTCTCTCCCACTCGGACACTCTCTCCCACTCGGACACTCCCACTCGGACACTCTCTCCCACTCGGACACTCTCTCCCACTCGGACACTCCCACTCGGACACTCTCTCCCACTCGGACACTCCCACTCGGACACTCTCTCCCACTCGGACACTCTCTCCCACTCGGACACTCCCACTCGGACACTCTCTCCCACTCGGACACTCTCTCCCACTCGGACACTCTCTCCCACTCGGACACTCCCACTCGGACACTCCCACACGGACACTCTCTCCCACTCGGACACTCCCACTCGGACACTCCCACTCGGACACTCTCTCCCACTCGGACACTCTCTCCCACTCGGACACTCTCTCCCACTCGGACACATTCTCCCACTCGGACACTCCCACTCGGACACTCTCTCCCACTCGGACACTCCCACTCGGACACTCTCTCCCACTCGGACACTCTCTCCCACACGGACACTCTCTCCCACTCGGACACTCTCTCCCACTCGGACACTCTCTCCCACTCGGACACTCTCTCCCACTCGGACACATTCTCCCACACAGACACTCTCTCCCACACGGACACTCCCACTCGGACACTCTCTCCCACTCGGACACTCTCTCCCACTCGGACACTCCCACTCGGACACTCTCTCCCACTCGGACACTCTCTCCCACTCGGACACTCTCTCCCACTCGGACACTCTCTCCCACTCGGACACTCTCTCCCACTCGGACACTCTCTCCCACTCGGACACTCTCTCCCACTCGGACACTCCCACTCGGACACTCTCTCCCACTCGGACACATTCTCCCACACGGACACTCTCTCCCACACGGACACTCTCTCCCACTCGGACACATTCTCCCACACAGACACTCTCTCCCACTCGGACACTCTCTCCCACTCGGACACTCTCTCCCACTCGGACACTCCCACTCGGACACTCTCTCCCACTCGGACACTCTCTCCCACTCGGACACTCCCACTCGGACACTCTCTCCCACTCGGACACTCTCTCCCACTCGGACACTCTCTCCCACTCGGACACTCTCTCCCACTCGGACACTCCCACTCGGACACTCTCTCCCACTCGGACACTCTCTCCCACTCGGACACTCTCTCCCACTCGGACACTCTCTCCCACTCGGACACTCTCTCCCACTCGGACACTCTCTCCCACTCGGACACTCTCTCCCACACGGACACTCTCTCCCACTCGGACACATTCTCCCACACGGACACTCTCTCCCACTCGGACACTCTCTCCCACTCGGACACTCTCTCCCACTCGGACACTCTCTCCCACTCGGACACTCTCTCCCACTCGGACACTCTCTCCCACTCGGACACTCTCTCCCACTCGGACACTCTCTCCCACTCGGACACTCTCTCCCACTCGGACACTCTCTCCCACTCGGACACTCTCTCCCACTCGGACACTCCCACTCGGACACTCTCTCCCACTCGGACACTCCCACTCGGACACTCTCTCCCACTCGGACACTCTCTCCCACTCGGACACTCTCTCCCACTCGGACACTCTCTCCCACTCGGACACTCTCTCCCACTCGGACACTCCCACTCGGACACTCTCTCCCACTCGGACACTCTCTCCCACTCGGACACTCTCTCCCACTCGGACACTCTCTCCCATTCGGACACTCTCCCACTCGGACACTCTCTCCCACTCGGACACTCTCTCCCACTCGGACACTCTCTCCCACTCGGACACTCTCTCCCACTCGGACACTCTCTCCCACTCGGACACTCACTCCCACTCGGACACTCTCTCCCACTCGGACACTCTCTCCCACTCGGACACTCTCTCCCACTCGGACACTCTCTCCCACTCGGACACTCTCTCCCACTCGGACACTCTCTCCCACTCGGACACTCTCTCCCACTCGGACACTCTCTCCCACTCGGACACTCTCTCCCACTCGGACACTCTCTCCCACTCGGACACTCCCACTCGGACACTCTCTCCCACTCGGACACTCTCTCCCACTCGGACACTCTCTCCCACTCGGACACTCCCACTCGGACACTCTCTCCCACTCGGACACTCTCTCCCACACGGACACTCTCTCCCACTCGGACACTCTCACTCGGACACTCTCTCCCACTCGGACACTCTCACTCGGACACTCTCTCCCACTCGGACACTCTCTCCCACTCGGACACTCTCTCCCACTCGGACACTCTCTCCCACTCGGACACTCTCACTCGGACACTCTCTCCCACTCGGACACTCTCTCCCACTCGGACACTCTCTCCCACTCGGACACTCTCTCCCACTCGGACACTCTCTCCCACACGGACACTCTCTCCCACTCGGACACTCTCTCCCACACGGACACTCTCTCCCACTCGGACACTCTCTCCCACTCGGACACTCTCTCCCACTCGGACACTCTCTCCCACACGGACACTCTCTCCCACTCGGACACTCTCTCCCACTCGGACACTCTCTCCCACTCGGACACTCTCTCCCACTCGGACACTCTCTCCCACTCGGACACTCTCTCCCACTCGGACACTCTCTCCCACTCGGACACTCTCTCCCACTCGGACACTCTCTCCCACTCGGACACTCCCACTCGGACACTCTCTCCCACTCGGACACTCTCTCCCACTCGGACACTCCCACTCGGACACTCTCTCCCACTCGGACACTCTCTCCCACTCGGACACTCCCACTCGGACACTCTCTCCCACTCGGACACACTCTCCCACTCGGACACTCTCTCCCACTCGGACACTCCCACTCGGACACTCTCTCCCACACGGACACTCTCTCCCACTCGGACACTCCCACTCGGACACTCTCTCCCACTTGGACACTCTCTCCCACTCGGACACTCCCACTCGGACACTCTCTCCCACTCGGACACTCTCTCCCACTCGGACAATCTCTCCCACTCGGACACTCCCACTCGGACACTCTCTCCCACTCGGACACTCCCACTCCGACACTCTCTCCCACTCGGACACTCTCTCCCACTCGGACACTCTCTCCCACTCGGACACTCCCACTCGGACACTCTCTCCCACTCGGACACTCTCTCCCACTCGGACACTCTCTCCCACTCGGACACTCCCACTCGGACACTCCCTCCCACTCGGACACTCCCACTCGGACACTCTCTCCCACTCGGACACTCTCTCCCACTCGGACACTCCCACTCGGACACTCTCTCCCACTCGGACACTCTCTCCCACTCGGACACTCCCACTCGGACACTCTCTCCCACTCGGACACTCCCACTCGGACACTCTCTCCCACTCGGACACTCTCTCCCACTCGGACACTCCCACTCGGACACTCTCTCCCACTCGGACACTCCCACTCGGACACTCTCTCCCACTCGGACACTCTCTCCCACTCGGACACTCTCTCCCACTCGGACACTCTCTCCCACTCGGACACTCTCTCCCACTCGGACACTCCACTCGGACACTCTCTCCCACTCGGACACTCTCTCCCACTCGGACACTCCCACTCGGACACTCTCTCCCACTCGGACACTCTCTCCCACTCGGACACTCTCTCCCACTCGGACACTCCCACTCGGACACTCCCACTCGGACACTCTCTCCCACTCGGACACTCCCACTCGGACACTCCCACTCGGACACTCTCTCCCACTCGGACACTCTCTCTCACTCGGACACTCTCTCCCACTCGGACACTCCCACTCGGACACTCTCTCCCACTCGGACACTCTCTCCCACTCGGACACTCTCTCCCACACGGACACTCTCTCCCACTCGGACACTCCCACTCGGACACTCTCTCCCACTCGGACACTCTCTCCCACTCGGACACTCTCTCCCACTCGGACACTCTCTCCCACTCGGACACTCTCTCCCACTCGGACACTTTCTCCCACTCGGACACTCTCTCCCACTCGGACACTTTCTCCCACTCGGACACTCTCTCCCACTCGGACACTTTCTCCCACTCGGACACTCCCACTCGGACACTTTCTCCCACTCGGACACTCTTTGATCTGTAACAGGGTTCCAATGAAGCTCAATGCAAGCTTGAGCAACTGCAGTTTATCATTTGATTAGCCTTCCAGATTCAATATAGATTTCAACAATTCCACACCTTCATCCTTCCCCCATTGTATTTCAATCTTTTTGTATATTTTGTTTTTAACTTGGCTTTCCCAATTGTTTTATATTCAGACAGCGGCTGTTCAACATTCTGCCTTCCACACCTCCCCTTGACACACCTTTTGTTTATTTAATTCCCACGGCCTGTGACTCTGTCCCACAATCTAATTTGTCTTCTAATCTCTCCCATCTTCTACCCCATCACAGGCCTTTCCTTTTCTACTTGCCTCACCTTCCCCTATTTAAAAACCTAACCTGAAACTCCTGTTAAATCTGCTTCTGTCACATATACTGCGGAGTCTTTCCAGCATTTCCCAATTTAATTGTTACATTTGGTAACATTATATCCTGGTATTTTACAATGTAATGTTACACTTGGATACTTTACTAAGTAACATTATATCCTGTTACTTTACAATGTAATGTTACACTTGGATACTTTACTAAGTAACATTATATCCTGGTATTTTACAATGTAATATTACACTCAGGTACTTTCCTAAGTAACATTATACCCTGTTAATTCACTTGTAACCATGGACCGTGCTAGTTATCTTCTTTCTTTTTTCTTACTCGCTTGACTGCTTTCAAATGGAAATTGTTGTTGTGTTTTTTCTGTGCTGTGGATATAAAGATTTCATTCCATCAGTGTGTGAATCTGAAAACATTTTCCCCCTGCTTATAAATTCAGTTATTCCTTGCTATCATGACAGCTTCTGATTGAGAGGCAGGCTGTTGTTAAAGTCTTTCTCTCCTGAATCTCTCTTGCCAGTTTGTTTCTTGCTGTCTCCTCTCCACTTCTGTCTGGAGGGAGAACAGCAAAAAGGATTTGTGGTGTACAGGAATTTGTTTTTAATTCACAAACTCTACCAAGAGACATACAGCCAGTCTCCGATGCATCCTTTGTTTTTCTTGGATAACAATAATTGGTCAATTATTAACCCTTTGCAGAATGGGTTCATCATTGGAAATAGCCAGTATTTCGGAGATAGGATGAGGAAGAGATCCTCTGGATGCTTCATGTATGAGAGAGAAACTAGAGGATGTAGAGTTTGAGCTGAGACAGGGGAGTGGTCTGAGAAGGCACATTGTCAAGTAGTTTCCATCACTTACATTGAAGATTGCTTAGTGCAAGTTGGATATGTGTTAAAATGTGACCGGATACCCACTCACTGAATCTATCTACATCCCTGTGCAGACTCTTTGTATCCTCCTCACAACTGACTTTCTTACTTATCTTCGAATCGTCAGCAAATTTGGTTGTAATACAGTCAACAGCTTCATCCAAGTCAGTAGTGTAGATCTTCAAAAATTGAGTTGCCCTCACTGATCCCTGCAGCACTCTGCTCATTACAGCTTGCCAACCTGAAAATGACCCATTTATCCTGACTATGTGTTTCCTGTTGGAAAGTCAATCCTCTATCCATGCTAATATATCACCCACATTACCATTAGCTCTTATCTGTGATTCGATGATTCTAACTTGCATAGTAAACATTTATGTGGCTCCTTATCAAATGCCTTATGGAAATCCAAATACATTACATCTACTGGTTCCGCTTCTGTAGGACATAGACAAGTTGGTGGAGTGGGCAGATCGGTGGCAGATGAAGTTCAATGTGGGGAAGTGTGAGGTGATGCATTTTGGTAGGAAGAACATGGACAGATGATATAAAATAAGGGGTGAAATTTTGAAGGGGGTGCAGGAGCAGAAAGACCTGGGTGTAAATGAACATAGATTATTGAAGTTGGCAGGACAGGTGGAGAGAGCAGTTAATGAAGCAGATAGTATCCTGGGCTTTATTAATAGGGGCATAGAATACAAGAGCAGGGAGGTTATGTTGAATTTATATAAGACACTGGTTAGACCTCAGCTGGAGTATTGTGTACAGTTCTGGACACCACAGTATAGGAAGGATGTGAACACATTGGAGAGAGTGCAGAAGAGGTTTACATGAATGGTTACAGGGATGAGAAACTTCAGCTATGAGGATAGATTGGAGAGGTTGGGACTGTTCTCCTTGGAGAGGAGAAGGCTGAGAGTAGATTTGATGGAGGTGTTCAAAATCATGACGGGGGCTGGACAGAGTAGATAGGGAGAAGCTGTTCCCATTCATAAAAGGATCGAGAACAAGGGGGCACAGATTTAAAGTGATTTGCAAAAGAAGCAAGTGTGACGTGAGAAAACTTTTTCACACAGAGGGTGGTTTGGGTCTGGAAAGCGCTGCCTGGAAGTGTGGTGGATGCAGGTTCAATCGAGGCCTTCAAGAGGACATTAGATGATTATTTGAATAGAAACAATGTGCAGGGGTACAAGGAAAAGGCAGGGCAATGGCACTAGGTGATAATGCTCATTTGGAGAGCTGGTGCAGATATGATGGGCCGAATGGCCTCATTCTGTACCATTAAGATTCTGTGATTTTGCCTAGGGCCCCTTGATGTCACACTCGGTCAAACACTGCCTTGATGTCAAGGGCAGTCACTCTCTTTTCACTTCGAGTTCAGCTCTTTGGTCCATGTTTGAACCAAGGCTGTAATGAGGTCAGGAGCTGAGTGATCCTGGCGGAACCCAAAATGGGCATCAGTGAGCAGGTTAATGCTGAGTAAATGCTGCTTATTGCAGTGTCAATGTCCCCTTCCACACCTTGCTGGTGATCGAGAGTAGACTGATAGGGCAGTAATTGGTCAGGTCCTGCTTTTTGTGTACAGGATATACCTGGGAAATTTTCCACATTGCTGGGTAGTTGCCACTGTTGTAGCTGTACTGAAACAGCTTGGCTAGGGGCATGGCAAGTTCTGGAGCACAAGTCTTCAGTACTATTGCTGGAATATTGTCAGGCCCCATAGCCTTTGCAGTTTCCAGCGCCTTCAGCAATTTCTTGATATCACGTGGAGTGAATCGAATTGGCTGAAGACTGGCATCTGTGATGCTGGGGACCTCTGGAGGAGGCTGAGATGGATCATCCACTTGGCACTTCTGGCTGAAGATTGTAGCAAATGCTTCAATCTTATCTTTTGCACTGATGTGCTGGGCTCCTCCATCATTGAGGATGGGGATGTTTGTGGAGCCTCCTCCTTCAGTGAGTTGTTTAATTGTCTAGCACCATTCACACTTGTTCAGAGTCTCTGCAGTTTCCTTGTTTCCCATTATTAATCCCCCTGTCTCACCCTCTAAGGGACCAATGCTTATTCGAGCTACTCTCTTCCTTTTCAAATACTTGTAGAAGGCTTTACTGTCTGATTTTATATTTCTTGCTGGTTTTCTCTCATACTCCAATGTCTCCCTCATTATTTTTCAGTTGTCCTTTGCTGTCTTTTAAAACTCTCCTAATCTTTTGTGCTCTCATGAATCTTTACAGCAGTCATACTGACAAAGTAAGATGAAGATAATACTTTCAGATGTTTTCTCAGTGAGACCTAGGCCCACTTCAGTGTGTATCAACATGCCAATCAATGCTAGTGAGCAATGCTCTGAAGAACTGTGCTTCACAGGTCATGTCAGGGTTGTATTGTTTGCAGGTCATATCTGTTAGGAACCAGATATAGTTTAACTAAGTTATATGTGTTCGTGGGTGTTAGAGGTAAGCTATAGTTTTAACTTTAAGTTTAGTTTGCATTTCTCTATTTGTTAAGAAAGGGGAACTTGAGTTCTGACTTCACTTTAAAAGATGCCTGCATTTGAAAGAGGTTTTCTGACTCTTGAGGGGAAGTTAAATCAAACACAATGTGGAAAAATCGGGCCTATTGACTAGCAACAGGGGTCCAGAGAGAGGGGCCCACAGAAACAGAAAAACAGAAAAGTAGTTTCAGTTCAGTGTGAACTAGGAGGAGCTGGATGGGACAGGGAACTGCCAAAAGCATATTTCCCATAAAATCATGAAACTATCATTTTTTCATAATATTATTGTAGGCTTATGGGCGTGAGTGTGGATGGTTCTGTCTGTGAGATTGATTTAATTAGACTAGAGACTCTTAGACTACAAGATTGGAATTATCAAGAGTTAGGGGTAAAACAGACTTTTGAAATGGAGATAGATAAGCTAAGGTGAGGTTTCCACAGATAGGGTGTGAAGGAAATTTGCATTTTTAGATAAGTGAAGGGGTTGTTTGATTTCTAAAGGCATGGTGTAATGTTTACAACTAACTAGATAAGTGAGGCAAAGTGATATGTTTATTTTTCCCAAAAGGAAAAGGCCATATTGACAACATGAAAGATTTTTATATTATGGGAAAGTAAGTTTCCAAAGAGATGTAGAACAATGGTATTTTACACATTAAAGAGAGAGAAACACGTAAAGAAGGGTGGAAGGCTATGTGGGGGTATGGCTGTGTAAAACACCGTGTGGAACAGACTTCGGGAGTGGGGGAAGGGGGGAGATTCGAGACACTCTGAAGAAAAATGCTGCTCCAGTAATTAAAGTTGGCTTAAAAAGCCTTTGGGATTCCACTGTCGAGTGGGTGCTGTGGTAACCTTGCTGGATTGCCTATTTAAATTTAAAATCTATTTTGGTCTGTTGCCTTAAAAGGGGTGTGTAGTCAGGAGTTGGGTTAATTAGGAGTTTTGTGATTTGTTATAATATCAAGTATTATGTATGTGTTTGAATTATATTTTTTGTTAATAAATGTTTTAATTTAATTTTTAAAATCTCTAAAGGTGTTAGTGGACTCATTACTTCTGAATTCATTGCACAAATCTTCTCATAATAAATACAAATTGCAAAACTGTTGTGATAGCGCGACCAAGTTCCCCTTGTGGATTTGGTCAGCCTGGCAAATACCACCTGCCACATCATAACAAAATTGGGGGCTCTTTGTGGGATGTTAAAAATTCCTTGATTGTCTTGGAGTTGGTGAACCTTAAGGCTACGAGTACAAGAAGAATGTTGAACTCAGGAGTTGGTGTGAGGGATTTAAAAGTGGTGACACTGCAAATATGGCTTTATCCATTGCTATGACTTTTCTGGAAGTGGAATATATAACTCTGATTGGTTTACAAAAGGTAACTAAAGTTAAGATAACATAATTGGCAGATAAGTTGCAGTTGAGGTTAATTGTAGGGGCAAAGAAAGCAGAGATAATTGAAGTAATAGTGCAGCATTTGAAATTGGAAGGGATACCTGAAACTAGGGAGTCAGTTGAATTGGCTATGATTCAGTTGCAAATGAAAAAACTTGAGTTGGAGACAAAAGGAAAGGAACAGGAAAAAGAGAGCATTTCAGAGGGAAATGAAAATGAAGAAGCTTGATATTCAAAGAGAAATTAGCAATGGAGGAAAGGGAAAGAGAATATCAGATTAATAAACTGGAGGTTAGAAAAGAGATCTCAGATGCTGAGGAAGGTTCTGATGTGGAAACAACCACTTCCAGTCTAAAACCCAGTAGGGAGATGTTAAAATTTGTACAAACTCTTCTGTAATTTGAAAAAATAAATATAGAGGCATTCTTTATTTCATTTGAGAAGATAGCTAAGCAGTTGAAATGGCCACAAGAAATCTGGACATTGCTGTTACAGTCTAGGTTGGTAGGTAGAGCTCATGAGGTTTGTGCAGAATCGGACAGAGTCAGCATGGATTTACGAAAGGGAAATCATATTTGACAAATCTACTGGAATTTTTTGAGGATGTAACCAGTAGAGTTGATGAGGGGAGCCAGTGGATGTGGTTTATATGGACTTTCAAAGTCCCACATAAGAGATTAGTGTGTAAAATTAAAGCGCATGGGATTGGGGGTAGTGTATTGAGATGGATAGAAAACTGGTTGGCAGACAGCAAACAAAGAGTAGGAATAAATGGGTCTTTTTCCAAATGGCAGGCAGTGACTAGTGGGATACCACAGGGATTGGTGCTGGGACCCCAGCTATTCACAATATATATTAATGATTTAGATGAGGAAACTAAATGTAATATCTCCTAATTTGCAGATGGCACAAAGCTGGGTGGGAGGGTGAGCTGTGAGGAGGATGCAGAGATGCTTCAGTGTGATTTGGACAAGCTGAGTGAGTGGGCAAATGCATGGCAGATGCAGTATAATGTGGATAAATGTGAGGTTATCCATTTTGTTAGCAAAAACAGGAAGGCAGGTTATTATCTGAATGGCTATAAATTGAGAGAGGGGAATATGCAACGAGACTTGGGTGTCCTTGTACACCAGTCACTGAAGGTAAGCATGCAGGTGCAGCAGGCGGTAAAGAAGGCTAATGGTATGCTGGCCTTCGTAGCGAGAGGATTCGAGTACAGGAGCAGGGATGTCTTGCTGCAATTATACAGGGTCTTGGTGAGAGCACACCTGGAATAGTGTGTGCAGTTTTGGTCTCCTTATCTGAGGAAAGATGTTCTTATTATAGAGGGAGTGCAGCAAAGGTTTACCAGACTGATTCCTGGGATGGCGGGACTGACATATGAGGAGAGATTGAGCTCGTTAGGATTATATTCGCTGGAGTTCAGAAGAATGAGGGGGGATCACATATAAAATTCTAACAGGACTAGACAGGGTAGATGCGGGAAGGATGTTCCTGATGGTGGGAGAGTCCAGAACCAGGGGTCACAGTCTGTGGATATGGGGTAGACCATTTAGGACTTAGATGAGGAGAAATTTCTTCACCCAGAGAGTGGTGAGCCTGTGGAATTCGCTACCATAGAAAGTAGTTGAGGTCAAAACATTGTATGTTTTCAAGAAGGAGTTAGATATAGCTCTTGGGGTGAAAAGGATCAAAGGATATGGGGAGAAAGTGGGAGCAGGTTATTGAGTTGGATGATCAGCCATGATCATAATGAATGGTGGAGCAGGCTCGAAGGGCCAAATGGCCTACTCCTGCTCCTAGTTTCTATGTTTCTATGTAATGTAGGTCAGTGAGACCAGGGGGGTGCAATGGAGAACAGGCCTTGGTGTGAGTTAAGACACGGATTAAGTGTTTTGGATGACCTGAAGTTTAAGGGGGGTGGGATGTGGGAGGCTGGACTTCCAATAGTCAAGTCTAGAGTTAATAAAGCAATGGATGAGTGCTTCAGCAGCAAGAGAGCTGAGGCAGGGAGAGTGGGACAGTGTTAAGCAGATGGAAATAGGCAGCCTTGCGGAGAGCAGTTTACAAGTGTGAAGGATTCTAATGGTCGATGGTGTGAATTCTAAAGTACAGGAGTTGGTCTTCACGGCAGAGGGATGACTAGGAAACACACACAGAATTTTAGAAAAGGCACCTTTCTCACAGTTGTTGCTCATACATACACTTGAAACAAGTAAGGGTTCAATGTGTAAACGGAGGCTTTGCTCCCTCCAGTGAAACTCACTCATAGGGAGATGACTCCAAGAAAAGCTGAGCTGGGAACATAATTCATTCACCAACATTTCCAGCAGCGGTCAGGCCCCTTGGGCAATGGGGGAACACAATTTGCACTCAAATGTGAACTTGGAGCTGTCTTGTACTTTTAACACAATTACAGCAAAGTAAACCTGTGTTCAAATGAAAGCTAATAACAGCCCCAACATGAGCCAGTGTGACAGGTACTTACTGATCTTGGTGTGAAAGAGGATAAATAATCCTAGGCTGCAAACATAGATCATGACAGACAGGATAATCTTTATAGCCAAGGAATTGTATGAAAATTTGCAATTTAATACTGTGGACACAAGAAAAGGAGCCTGGGTTAGAGTCTTGTTTACAGGCTGAGGATTATATAGTCAGGGGCAATGGGGGAACAGATCAAATACGCGGATGGGTTAAGAACATTCCATATGGTGTATTAGAAATGAAGACTTTAAACCATATCTCCGACACCAGGAGCTCTAAATATATGTTCACACAGGGACAGGTCAGGAAACTCCCGCCCCCTCCCACCCCCCGCCCAGGGCCCAGTCAGGAAACTCCCGCCCCCTCCCACCCCCCGCCCAGGGCCCGGTCAGGAAACTCTCTCCCCCCCTCCCACCCCCCGCCCAGGGCCCAGTCAGGAAACTCCCGCCCCCTCCCACCCCCCGCCCAGGGCCCGGTCAGGAAACTCCCGCCCCCTCCCACCCCCCGCCCAGGGCCCAGTCAGGAAACTCCCGCCCCCTCCCACCCCCCGCCCAGGGCCCGGTCAGGAAACTCCCGCCCCCTCCCACCCCCCGCCCAGGGCCCGGTCAGGAAACTCTCCCCCCCCCACACCCCGCCCAGGGCCCGGTCAGGAAACTCTCCCCCCTCCCACACCCCGCCCAGGGCCCAGTCAGGAAACTCCCGCCCCCTCCCACCCCCCGCCCAGGGCCCGGTCAGGAAACTCTCCCCCCCCCCCCACCCCCCGCCCAAGGCCCAGTCAGGAAACTCTCCCCCCCCTCCCACCCCCCACCCAGGGCCCGGTCAGGAAACTCTCCCCCCCCCACACCCCCCGCCCAGGGCCTGGTCAGGAAACTCTCCCCCCCCCCCCACCCCCCGCCCAGGGCCCGGTCAGGAAACTCTCCCCCCCCCCACCCCCCGCCCAGGGACAGGTCAGGAAACTCTCCCCCCCCCAGCCCAAACTCCTGTACGATGAGCATATAAACATAGTGAGGACACAACAATCGGTTTCATCTGATTTTATATCATCTATTTGAATTTGTCAGATGAATATGGTATGTGAGATTGTGGGTACATCGCCCTCTGGCGCATTTTGACATGGTAACAGGCCTTTTGTCAAACAATTGTACAACATCTTTTCTGTCCTGCTGGAGTAATATTCTATACCACTGTTGTCCACTATGATTTCCATGTTTGCCAAGGTTGTGGTGATCAGGTCTCTCTGTTAACCAATGATACAAAATATATTCAATATTTCTAACAAAATGCCCAGTCTTTTGAAAATAGTTTTGGGATTTGAAACTGTCAACAATAAGATCTTGATCTGATTACCAGCACCAGGAGAACAGCTTCAAAACAGTTTCACAACCCAACTATTCCACAAGGCAAGGCTGGTGTGTACACTCTCAAGAGTTGGTGACAAGCTAGTAACCAAAGAAACACTTTCTTCAAGACTAAACTATTTCTGTTATTGGAGTTGATACATGAAAAGAGTCGCATTAGCAAAATGAATCAACAAACTCTCCAAGTTGCCTTCTGCATGCTGACTCCAGTCTTGCTTACACTCAGTCTCCTGTCATTTCCAAACACTGCGTCTGGATATTTAATAGACCTTCAGCTCTCAGCCAATCTCCCACAATCTCTCGGTTCACACCAAATGTGCCCTATTCCTTTCATTCGCTCATTTCAACAGATTTATTAAGATGAAGGCTGAACTGTTATGACCCAGCAGTTTGGTAAAGCTGAGTTATTTAAAATCCTACAGGGGAACTTTAAACAACTGCCATATCCTATATTTTCCATTGGTACGTTTGAGATGCAGCTCTAATTTCAGGAATAAGACCACCAGTTCTCGAGAGGTTTTTATACAAACTACGTGAGACAATTTAATTTACACAAGTTAAACACATACACATGCCTACAAATTATTGTCATAATTTTTTAATAAATTCCCAAATTAATCTCCACTAAAGCAACAACAACCCATAGACTTTAAACAGACATCAGGCAAAGCATTTTCACCTTACAAACTCAAAACGAGGTTCCTTTCACTTTGGTTCCTGTGGAGACAATTGTAGGCTTACAACTGCTTTGATCTTACACACCTCTGATCTGCACACAAACTCCTCTCAGGTTATACCCAGCACTTCCCTTTGAATGTAAATTCTCATTGTATCACCAGGCCCTTTGAACCCCTTTCATAGCACCAATTGTATTAGTAATATAAACATATTGCTTGATGTCTCATTGCTAGGTGCAAGATTTCACCCCCCCCTCTTGAATGATCTATTCAACAAAATGCAAATGTACCCTCTACCTTACTGTTTACATCTCAAAACTTGTATACATCAAAACACACAGACTCACTGGTTTCAATCCAATTAGCACACTCACAGACTAAACCTCTATTTTGAAAAAAAATTTCCAATAACATAATATACATTAATATCTAAATGACATGAACACATATGGATGTTGCTGTACCACCTCACCTGCCAAAATTGCACATTTTAACTCTCATTGGCAGCCATGTAGTGCTCTCTGTTCCTCACACACCTCAACTGTTTTGTAAAAACCGCCAACTAACAGCTAAACAAAACAAAGCTCTTCCCCTGTGCCACTGGAAGTTTTGAGAATATTCAGAAGCCCGTCCACCTGAAGGCTGACCCTGTTTTCAGTGGTGCTTCACAGAGCAAGTCCTGTACGTTTAAATGTCTTGCCAGTTTAAAGGTACCGAGAGAAAACAGGGACAGAGAAGATAACAAATGACATTCTACTTTTCTTCTGTCATTGAGCAAGTGGCCCTTCAGCTCCCAGGTCATTCGAAACCCTCCAACTGAACCACATTCTGATAAACATAGCTGTGTTCAACATAGCTGTGTTCTGATCAATATATGACCCCTGTCTGACAGCAACATTGATCAATTCAGGATGGACGACAAATTTCAGTAAGTGACACCTATTCTTATCGGCACTGATGTAACTTCAACGCATTCATTATTGTGCAGTTCTAAAAATGAACAAAAAATTTACCACATGTCTGCAGCCAATTAGTCACATGTAGTGAGTGGTAAGCGGATTGGACTACACGAGTCTACACTCCGCCACTGATTCAGACAAGCTTGATGCGAAGCCCAGGAGTTTTGTAGAAGTGAGTTCTTATTCTAATAACACTGGGAACTTCATAGTTTCATATGCACACAGTGTTTGTGAATTGGTTAACAGAGTGGGGTTAGGAACACTTCTTGCTCACCTCTTAACCTTTGCATAGAGAGACTGAAGGCATTGATTTGGGGACTTCACTGCTTTCTACTCTTGAAATACTCACAATTCTGTTTTGATTTGATAATCAGGGGAGTATCAACCAGCGTATTGAGAATTTCACATCCGAGGAAGATGGTCCCTTTATCTGCCAGTTAATAAAATGAGGGAGAAGTAAAGTAGGAATCAAGTTACAGAAAAATAAGCAGATAAGATGCAGTCTGCAGCTCCTGACTTCTGATCTATTCTAATTTCTTTAAACCAGTTTTCAATCCCTTTCCCTAGGATTTGACTGTTTCACTTGAGTTCTGCATATAGTTTGATTCAGCCCCTGTATTTGAGGTGTTAGGAAAGCTTTTTACCGAGGTTTGCTCACGCTGCACTGGAGGCCATTGTACAAGCAAGTTGACAGAAGTAGACACGTCTTCTTCTCATAGAATCATAGAATGGTTACACTGCAGGAGGCCATTTGGCCCATCAAGTCCATGCTAGCTGTCTGCCAGGGGAACTCACCTAATTGCACTCCCCCACATTTTTCCCTGTAGCCCTGCAAATAGTTTCTCTTCATGTGTTTATGTATGTGAATGCATGGAGTGTGGCAAGTTAAGGGTGCAGATCACCACTTGATGTTCAATGGCATTACCATCGTTGAATCCCCCACTATCAACATCCTGGGGGTTACCATTGACCAGAAACTGAACTGGACTAGCCATATAAAACCTGTGGCTACAAGGGTAGGTCAGAGGCTTGGAATCCTGTGGTGAGTAACTCACCTCCTGACTCCCCAAAGCCCGTCCACCATCTACAAGGCACAAGTCAGGAGTGTGATGGAATACTCCCCACTTGCCTGGATGAGTGCAGCTCCCACAACACAAGAAGCTGGACACTGTCCAGGACAAAGCAGCTCCGCTGGATTGCCACCACATCCACAAACATTCACTCCCTCCACCGCTGACGCACAGTAGCTGCAGTGTGTGTACCATCTACAAGATGCACTGCAGGAGTTCACCAAGGCTCCTTCGACAGCACCTTCCAAACCCATGACCACTGCCATCTAGAAGAACAAGGGCAGCGGATAGATGAACACCACCACCAGGAAGTTCCCCTCCAAGTCATTCACCATCCTGACTTGGAAATATATACCCGTTCCTTCACTGTCGCTGGGTCAAGATCCTGGAACTCTCTTCCTAACAGCACTGTGGGTGTACCTACACCTCATGGACTGCAGTGGTTCAAAAAGGCAGCTCACCACCACCTCCTCAAGGGGCAACTAGGGATAGGCAATAAATGCTGGCCCAACCAGCGAAGCTCACATCCCGTGAATGAATAAAAAAAAGTCATAGCAATTACCAGAGCCATGTTGCAGGCTAACCACTTTAAAACCCCTCAACACAAAATTCCTGAGTTCAGTGTTCTTCTTGTACTCGTCTCCCTTGGATTCACAAACTGCAACTCAATCAAAGAATTTTAATAACCCCGCAAAGAGCCCCCAAATTTGTTATTACCACAACCAGTGTTAATTGCTGTGCAAACCAGATCCCAGAGCTAAACATGGTTTGCTCTTGATTTTGTTTTCTGAAAATGAGAAGATGGACTGAATTCAGCAGCTAGAAGAAACATTAAAAGTAAAAGTTTTATTAACAAGAATGAAAGAAAACTTAAGCACACAAGATTACAGTTGCATAATTAAGGTTAGTCTTACAAAACATTCCCCAAAGAGACTCTCTACTTGGTCAAATCTACAAGTAATCACCTCCAGGTAACACCCTCTTCTAGATATTAATGATAAAACAATCCAGTAATATTGCACAGGGCAAACTACTGTAGCTGTCAGGAAGATATAATAATTTTCATAATGTTATTGAAATTTATTGTAAAGTAGAGTAAAAGTGGGATATGTATGTATGGGGGAGGGGGTGACTTAAGTGAATTAAAGGCAGCTGGTCTGAAGGCTTTGATGTATCAGATGATAAACTAGGTTTGAAATATTAAGTGGGTAAACATTTGCATTTTTAAATAAACCAGACGAAATTGAATTCAAGAGAGGGAGTGAAATGTTTCACCTAGCCAGGCGAAGTTCAGAAACAGAATGTTTTTTCTTCCAAAAGATTACTGGTAAAATTCATACAATGATAGATTTTATTATTAGAGAGGTAAAAGTCCAAAGACATAGTGAAATAATGCAAATTTGCATTCAAAGTGGAAAATATGTATAAAGGAGAGAAGGCTGTATGTAAAGGCAGGCATTCTAAGAATAGCAATTGTGAAAAGCCTCCAGCATCTAAGCCTCAAGTTGCTGTCTACAAAGAGCCAAAACTCCTTTCAGGGTATTGTGTGTTACTTTGCCTGGGTCTTTTACAAACTTCTGGGTCTCACTGTTGACTTAACAGAGGCATAACTGGAGTTTAGATTAATCAGGGGAATTAGAAGTTATCATAGAACTAATTTGTAGAACTATGTATGTGCTTAAAATCATTACTTCTATTAATAAAGGTTTAATTTAGTTCTGTAAGAAACTTATAAGGTTTGGTGGCCTTCTTATTGATGAATTCAAAGCCTGCATCTTGAAATAAGTACAAATTGAAAGAAGAGTTGTGGCAGCAGTTTCAAGTTTCCCTCTGGGATTTGGGCAGTTTGGTATCTACCATCCGCCTACCATAACATAGCTTCAATAAAGGCATACTACATGAGCTCTACCCTCTTCCACTCTGCAGTGGAATCCACTTCAGAAAAAAACTGCATGTTGCAGCCCAAGACCTTTCTGGCCCAGAGCTCCAACTCCAGCTCAAACCCTTATAAGCTCTCCATAGTAACTCTAAAATACATTTTCCTTTCTTCCTTTTATCTCAGGTTCCTTTGTTCTCACACCTCTTTGAAACTCGAATCCTTCCAAATGTAACATGTTTTATGTCTCCGTCTTGTCTTTGCTTTCAGGGCAATAAAGTATGATATCCCCACTACTATTTACCGATGGAACTCCTCCTGCAAGATGCAAACATGTTTCTTGTGACCTCTGACTCCCTTATGATATTCAAACTATCTTTCAGCTTATCTAAAAATGCAAATATTAGATCTAACCTATTGTAGATAGATTCTTGTTAGGCAAGGGAATAAAAGGTTATCAGGGGTAGATGGGAATGTGGATTTTAAACACCAGCAGATCAGCCATGACCTTACTGAATGATGGAGCAGGCTCGAGGGGCTGAATGTCCTACTTCTGCTCCTAATTCTTATGTTCTTATGTTTTTATGGAACCAACCAGAGAGCAGGTTATATTAGACTTGGTATTGTGTAGTGTGACAGGATTAATTAACGACCTCAGAGTGAAGGCATCCCTAGGTAGCAGCAGCCACAATATAATTAAATTTTACACCCAGTTTGAAAGGGAGAAGAGCGGATCTTAGACTAGCATCTTAAACTTAAATAAGGGCAACTATGTGGGCATGAAAGCTGAGCTAGCTGAACAGAACTGGGATACTAGGTGAGGGGAAAGACCAATAGAGAGGCAGTGGCAGACATTTAAGGGGATATTTCAGAATACTCAGAATAAGTATATTCTAAGGTGAGGACCCACCATCTGTGGTTAACTAAAGAAGTTAAGGAAAGAGTCAAACTTAAGGAAAAAACATATAACTGCACAAGATGAGTGACAGGTCAGATGATTGGTCAGAATATAAAGAACGGCAGAGAATGACTAAAAGGTTAATCAAGAGAAAGAAATTAGCGTATGAGAGGAAGCTAGCTAGAAATGTAAAAATGGATAGCAAGAGTTTCTATAGATATTTAAACAGGAAAAGAGTAAGTAAAGTGAGTGTTGCTCCTCTAGCGTGACAGTGGGGAGTTAATAGTAGATAATAAGGAAACGGCAGATGAAATGAACAAATATTTTGCTTCTATCTTCACTATAGAGGATACAAAAAAAATTCCAGTAATAGCTGTAAATCAGGAGGTGGAAGGGAAAGAGGAACTTGGTGAAATTACAATCACTGGGGAAGTGGTACTGAGCAAACTGATGGAGCTGTGGGCTGACGAGTCTCTGGGTCCAGATGGACTTCATCCTAGGGACTTAAAAGAGGTGGCTAATGAGGTTGTAGATGTGTTGGTGTTAATTTTCCAAAATTCGCCAGATCCTGGAAAGGCTCTATCAGATTGGAAAGTAGGAAATATAACCCCGCTATTCAAGAAGAGAGAGAGGCAGAAAACAGGAAACTATAGGCCAGTTAGCTTGCTGCCTGTCATGGGGAAGGTGTTAGAATCTATCGCTAAGGAGGTTATAGCTGGGCACTTAGAAAAGCTCAAGGTAATCAGGAAGAGTCAGCATGGATTGATGAAAGGGAAATTATGTTTACCTAATTTATTGGGGTTCTTTGAAGTGGTAACATGCGCTGTGGATAAAGGGGAGCCTGTAGACGTGCTGTACTTGGATTTCCAGAAGGCAATTGATAAGGTGCCACAGCAAAGATTATTGCAAAAAATAAAAGCTCATGGTGTCGGGGGTAACATATTAGTCTGGATAGAGGATTGACTGGCTCAAAAGTACCTGGATGAGCACTTGGCACATCATAACATTCAAGGCTCTGGGCCAAGCGCTGGTAAATGGGGTTAGGTAGGTAGGTTAGGTGTTTCTCACGTGTCGGTGCAGACACAATGGGCTGAAGGGCCTCTTCTGCACTGTGTGCTTCAGTGATGCTGAGTGAAGACATGGTAGCTAAATTTGCAGATAACACAAAGATAGGTAGGAAAGTATGTTGTGAAGAGCACATAAGAAGGTTGCAGACATGTATAGATAGGTTGAGTGAGTGAGATTGCATTTTGAATACTGTGTGCAGTTTTGGTCTCATTTTAAAAATTCATTTATGGGATGTGGGCGTCGCTGGCTAGGCCAATATTTATTGCCCACTCCTAGTTGCCCTTGAGAAGGTGGTGGTGAGCTGCCTTCTTGAACCGCTGCAGTCCATGTGGTGTAGGTACACCCACAGTGCTGTTAGGAAGGGATTCCAGGATTTTGACCCAGCGACAGTGAAGGAACGGCGATACATTTCCAGGTCAGGATGGTGAATGACTTGGAGGGGGACTTCCAGCTGGTGGTGTTCCCATCTATCTGCTGCTCTTGTCCTTCTAGATGGTAGCGATCATGGGTTTGGAAGGTGCTGTCTAAGGAGCCATGATGAATTCCTGCAGTGCATCTTGTAGATGGTACACACTGCTGCTACTGTGCGTCGGGTGGTGGAGGGAGTGAATGTTTGTGGATGTGGTGCCAATCAAGTGGGCTGCTTTGTCCTGGACGGTGTCGAGTTTCTTGAGTGTTGTTGGAGCTACACTCATCCAGGCAAGTGGGGAATATTCCATCACACTCCTGACTTGTGCCTTGTAGATGATGGACAGGCTTTGGGGACCCTGGAGGTGAGTTGCTCGCCACAGGATTCCTAGTCTCTGACCTGCTCTTGTAGCCACAGTATTTATATGGTTAGTCCAGTTCAGGTTCTGATCAATGGTAACCCCCAGGATGTTAATAGTGGGGGATTCAATGATGTTAATAGCACTGAACATCAAAGGGCAATGGTTAGATTCCCTCTTGCTGGAGATGGTCATTGCCTGACCCTTGTGTGGTGTGAATGTTACTTGCCACTTGTCAGCCCAAGCCTGGATATTGTCCAGGTCTTGCTGCATTTGGACATGGACTGCTTCAGTATCTGAAGAGTTGTGAATGGTGCTGAACATTGTGCAATCATCAGCGAACATCCCCACCTCTGACCTTATGATGGAAGGAAGGTCATTGATGAAGCAGCTGAAGATGGTTGGGCCAAGGACACTACCCTGAGGAATTCCTGTAGTGATGTCCTGGGACTGAGATGATTGACTTCCAACAAACACAACCATCTTCCTTTGTGCTCGGTATGACTCCAACCAGCAGAGAGTTTTCCCCCTGATTTCCATTGACTCCAGTTTTGCTCGGGCTCCTTGATGCCACACTCTGTCAAATACTGCCTTGATGTCAAGGGCAGTCACTCTCACCTCACCTCGGGAGCTCACCTAAGGAAGGATGTAAATGTGTTGGAGGCAGTTCAGAGGGGGTTTACTAGACTGATACCTTGAATGAGTGGGTTGTCTTATGAGGAAAGGTTGGACAGACTGGGCTTGTTTGCACTGGAGTTTAGAGGAGTGAGGGGTGATTTGATTGAAGTATTTCAGATCCTGAACAGCCTTGACAAGGTGGATGTGCAAAGGATGTTTCCTCTTGTGGGTGAGTCCAGAACTAGGGGGCACTGTTTTGAAATTAGGGGTCGCCCTTTTAGGACAGAGTGAGGAGATTTTCTTTCTCTCAGAGGGTTGGGGGAATTTGGAACTCTCTACCTCAGAAGGTGGTGGGGCGGGGTCATTGAATATTTTTAAGGCAGAGGTAGATGGATTCTTGTTAGGCAAGGGAATGAATGGTTATCGGGGGTAGATTGGAATGTGAAACTTGAAACACAAACAGATCATCCATAATCTTATTGAATGGCAGAGCAGGCCTGAGGGGCTGAATGGCCTACTCCTGCTCCTATTTCATATGTTCATATTATCATGAGCCTTAACTTCATTTTCCTGTCCACTCTTCACATCCCTTGATTTTCTGAGCGACCAAAAATCTGTCTATTCCATCATTAAATATATTCAACGATGGGGCATCCACAAACCTCTGGGGTAGATAATTCCAAAGATTCACAACCTTCTGAATGAAGAAATTTCTCCTCATCTCAGCTGAGGCCAAACCAGTGTTTCATATGGATTTCTTATACATTCCTTGCTCTTGTACTCTCTGTCCTTATTAATAAAACCCAGGATACTGTGTGTTTTATTAAACCACTCTCTCAACCTGTCCTCCCACCTTCAATAATCTATACATATATACACCCAGGTCCCTCTGCTCCTGAACCCCCTATAGAGTTGTACCCTTTAACTTATAATGTCTCCAAGTTTTTCCCACCAAAATGAATCACTTCATATTTCTCCACATTAAATTTCATCTGCCACTTGTCTGCCCATCCCACCAGCTTTTCTACCTGCTTTTGAATTATATCTCTATCCTTCTCATAGTCCATAATACTTCCAAGTTTTGTGTCACACGCAAACTTTGAAATGTGGCCCACATTCCCAAGTCTAGATCATTAATATTGATCAAGACCAGTTGGTCAAAAGCAGCGGTAATGTAAATCACAGTATAAATCAGAATTAGAGGTGTAAGTAACAAGGGTGACATAGGGGATTCCAATCTACATATAGACTGGGTAAGCCTATCTAGTACTAATGTTGTGGAGGATGAATGTATACAAGATGGTTTTCTGGAGCAGTACACTGAGGAACCAGCTAGGGCAATTTCAGGTCTCGTATTGTGCAGTGAAAACTGACTAATGAATAATCTTGTTATAAAGGAGCCTTTAGGAAAGAGTGACCATAATACGATAGAATTTTACATTAAGTTTGAAAGTGATGTAGTTCAATCAGAGACTAGGGTCTGAAATCTAAACAAAGGAAACTATGAAGGTATGAGGGGAAAAATTGGCTCTGATAGATTGGAAAGCTATGTTAAAAGGTATGATAGTAGACAGGCAATGGCTAACATTTAAAGGACTAATACTTAGTTTACATTCCTTTAATGCACAAAAACCCAGCACGGAAAGTGTTTCAGCTGGGGCTAACAAAAGATTTGGGGTCAGTCTACATCCACTGGTCAATACACACGTTGGGATTCTTATAGTCCACACACTATAAGATTGGTCTTATCGAAAACCTTGTAAATAGGGCCTGAGCCATTTGCCCATCTTGCAAGCTTGATGCTGAAATAGGGCACATCAAAGGCATCCTGTGGGATAATGGCTACCCTGATCAGATCATTTCACACTGTATATCACACAAACTCATGAACAGGTATTTCAGCCCTGAAAAGTGTCCAGTCTACCACAGATTACCCTGGAAGGTCAAAGTATCTCAAAAATGTGAGCAACAGGTGAAGCTAGCTGTTTCACGCTGCTACTATGCAGTAGCAACATGAGTGGGTATTCACCACTAACAGGATGCTGCTGTCAAGCCAAAAAGACGTTCTGCCTATCACACAAATGAGTGATGTGGTATATGAATTTCAGTGTCAGTGTGATGCTGGGTATGTAGGCCATATGTCCCAAAGACTGGTGGATCATATCAAACAGCAGGTCACAGACACAGGTCTCAACGGGCAAGGTACAGACCTGTACCCAACCAGCCTGTGCTTACAAAACTCAAAACACAGTGTCCCACATTAGGTGTGATTCCGCGATTGGACAACATTTGCTAAATAATCCTCTGTGTGCTAAGAATTACGCTGACAACCAATTTAAGATTGTTAGTTGGGCTCGCAGTGTGGTGTATTTCCGTGTACTGGAAGCTACATATATTAATACACGGAGCCCTGTTCTTTGCAGACAGAAAGAACATGTACACACATTGCAAAAACAGAATTACCTGGAAAAACTCAGCAAGTCTGGCAGCATCGGCGGAGAAGAAAAGAGTTGACTTTTCGAGTACTCATGACCCTTCAGAGGACTCGAAACGTCAACTCTTTTCTTCTCCGCCGATGCTGCCAGACCTGCTGAGTTTTTCCAGGTAATTCTGTTTTTGTTTTGGATTTCCAGCATTCACAGTAGTTTTTTTGTTGTACACACATTGTTCCTGTTTCAGCGAAACAAAATCAGTGACAGCCATTCGCTGACTCATTCCTCAGGGCAATGCCTTGACCAATCAGGGTCAAGCTGCCTGGTTTAAATTTCAAACAATTCTTGGCAGTTAACTGTCAGTCACCATCAGTGGTGCATTCTCCATGTCAATGCCACTTGCCAACCAATTAGCACTCTCTTCACATACAGTATAAATTGTTGATTTTCCCTTATATTGGTATTCTTGTGAAGTGTCCTGATGAGTGCAGGACAAAAAGCTTTGTCATGTCTCTTTTTTCAGCTATATCAATGATTTGGATGTGGGGATTAAATGTAACATTTACAAGTTTGCAGATGATACAAAATTAGGTGGAAGTGTGAGTTGTGAGGAGGATGGAAAGACACTTCAAGGGGATTTGGAGAGGCTAAGCGAGTGGTGGATGGAATACAATGTGGAGAAATGTGAGGTTATCCACTTTGGTAGGAAAAGCAGAAATACAGAATATTTCTTAAACGGTGAGAGGCTGGGAAGTGTTGAACCTCAAAGGGACTTGGGTGTCCTTGTCCATGAGTCACTGAAAGCCAACATGCAGGTACAGCAAGCAATTAAGAAGGCAAATGGATTTGAGTATAAGAGTAAAGATGTCTTACTGCAGCTGTACAGGGCCTTGGTGAGACCACACCTGGAGTATTGTTTGCAGTTTTGGTCTCCTTACCAAAGGAAAGATATACTTGCCATAGCGGGAGTGCAATGAAGGTTCACCAGACTGATTCCCGGGATGGAGGGATTGTCCTATGAGGAAAGATTAAATAGACTGGGCCTTTATTCTCTGGAGTTTAGCAGAATGAGAGGTGATCTCATTCAAACATACAAAATTCTTACAGGGCTCAACAGGGTTGATGCAGGAAGGATGGTTTCCCCTGGCTGAGGGGACGGGGGGTGGTCTAGAACCAGGGAACATGGACTCAGAATAGGACTGAGATGAAGAGGAACTTCTTCACTCAGAGGGTGGTGAGTCTTTGGAATTCTCTGCCCCAGAGGGGAGTGGGAACTCAGTGAGTATGTTCGAGATTGACATTGATAGACTTCTACGTATTAAAAACATCAAGGGATACAGGGATAGTGCAGGAAAATGGTGTTGAAGTAGATCATCCAGGATCTCATTGAATGGCTAGGCAGGCTTGAAGGGCTGAATGGCCTCTCCTGCTCCTATTTCTTATGCTCTTATGTTCTAACATGACTGACTTTGCTGTGCATTCTATGAGATTCAATCAAATGTTTCAATCTGAAAACTGCTTCAAGACTTGTGTAGATGTGGGATTGCTAAACACTGAACACACTCCAATTCCAAAGCTACACAAGCCTTGAAGCAGATCGTGTAGCTGTGGAGCTTTGAAGTACAGTCTGAGGAGAAACTTCAGCTGAGTGTCCTCTTCCTGAGGCTGGGCTGAGGTGTTTTGCACCTGCAGGAGTTTCCATTTCAGATTCAGTCAGAGCAGGGCTGACCGGATGTCACCAGGCAGCTCGGACAGAGGGAGAGAGCACAGACACAAGCACAACAGAAACATTACTCTTTGAACTTACAGGTGGTGGATAAGGATGGTGAATGTTCCATCTGACGTCGCAGAAACAGAATGATGGTGTAGAATGTCATTGCTAAACACTGAACACACCCAATCCCTGTGGCAACTTTATAGCCCACGGTAAATCCTAGCAAAACAAAACAAACAAAGGACACGTTCATTTGGTTCATGGCAGAATCTTGCAAGTAAGTTCTGTAATGCATCTGCTCTGTTTGGAAGAGTCAAAGATGAGAATGAGACAATGTATAATGAAATAGAGAGACATGTCATGCAATAAAAGTGCTCTTATTTCCTGCCTTTATTATGGCAGGCAATGAATGTCCTCTCTTAAAAACAGGAGACAGCTCCAGGCTGTGGCTATTACAGGAAGTGGGGATTGCAGCTGGTGCAGGAACTGGCTGGCTCCCAATCAATGCCCTGAATTTTGCGCTGTTCGGGCAGTGGACGATTGGGGGCCCGAAAGCAGACACGAAACACACTTTCGCCTGCGATCGGCCCTGACTGCGATTTTACACTGGTTGGCCAATTAACAGGCAGCCAGCGAGAATCGTGCACTGAGAAAGGCCCAGCACTGCCGGCTGGGGGCAGGGAGAGCGCGGGCACCGATGTCGCTGTGGATGTTGGTCAGCACTGCCACTGAGCTCCCTGAAGGCAGACAGATGCCTCAGGCAGCTGCAGACCTCCAGAGAATAAAAGGAAAGCCCACAAATTCTGCAAAAAATGTCCAGCGCAATCAGGCACCGGAAAGCAGATCTATAAAAAAAAAAGTCCCCAGACATTTCTTTTTATTTTAAATCCTAACGGAGATTTCATCCCAACCTGGGTGAGGTTTCATTAAAAATGTAAAGCCAGCCTGGCCCTTTGGCCAGTCCGCCAATCATAAGGCTGGAAAAAGATCCCTGACAATTGGGTTGTTTTAGGGCCTAATTACCTGTTGAGTTGCTGGCGGGCACTCTAACATCTGGTAATATCGCACAGGGCACGATGACATCAGGACACTCGCCCAATGTCACCTCGTGTGATTTCACACCCGTTCAGGTCAGGCACAAGCCTGTCCATGGGATGTAAAATTCAGTCCCATGTGTTCTACAGGAAGTGACTGCTACATAAAATCATAGAATGGTAACTGCACAGAAAGAGGCCATTTAGCCCATCATGTCTGTGCTGAATCAGTGCAAGAGTAACTCACCCAGTGCCATTTCCCTGCAACTATCAAAATCTATTCTCTTCACATAGTTATCCAATTCGCTTTTGAAAGCCACTCTCTGGCAGCGTATTCCAGATCCTACTCACTCCGCTCTCCGGCAGTGTATTCCAGATCCTACCCACCCCGCTCACCGGCAGCGTATTCCAGATCCTACCCACTCCGCTCTACGGCAGTGTATTCCAGGTATTACCCACTCCGCTCTCGGGCAGTGTATTCCAGGTGTTACCCACTCCGCTCTCCGGCAGTGTATTCCAGGTATTACCCACTCCGCTCTCCGGCAGTGTATTCCAGATCCTACCCACTCCGCTCTCCGGCAGTGTATTCCAGATCCTACCCACTCCGCTCTCCGGCAGTGTATTCCAGATCCTGCCCACTCCGCTCTCCGGCAGTGTATTCCAGGTATTACCCACTCCGCTCTCCGGCAGTGTATTCCAGATCCTACCCACTCCGCTCTCCGGCAGTGTATTCCAGATCCTACCCACTCCGCTCTCCGGCAGTGTATTCCAGATCCTACCCACTCCGCTCTCCGGCAGTGTATTCCAGATCCTACCCACTCCGCTCTCCGGCAGTGTATTCCAGGTATTACCCACTCCACTCTCCGGCAGTGTATTCCAGATCCTACCCACTCCGCTCTCCGGCAGTGTATTCCAGGTATTACCCACTCCGCTCTCCGGCAGCGTATTCCAGGTATTACCCACTCCGCTCTCCGGCAATGCATTCCAGATCCTACCCACTCCGCTCTCCGGCAGTGTATTCCAGGTATTACCCACTCCGCTCTCCGGCAGTGTATTCCAGATCCTACCCACTCCGCTCTCCGGCAGTGTATTCCAGGTACTACCCACTCCGCTCTCCGGCAGTGTATTCCAGGTATTACCCACTCCGCTCTCCGGCAGTGTATTCCAGATCCTACCCACTCCGCTCTCCGGCAGTGTATTCCACATCCTACCCACTCCGCTCTCCGGCAGTGTATTCCAGAACCTACCCACTCCGCTCTCCGGCAGTGTATTCCAGGTACTACCCACTCCGCTATCCGGCAGTGTATTCCAGGTATTACCCACTCCGCTCTCCGGCAGTGTATTCCAGATCCTACCCACTCCGCTCTCCGGCAGTGTATTCCACATCCTACCCACTCCGCTCTCCGGCAGTGTATTCCAGAACCTACCCACTCCGCTCTCTGGCAGTGTATTCCAGGTATTATCCACTCCGATCTCCGGCAGTGTATTCCAGATACTACCCACTCCGCTCTCTGGCAGTGTATTCCAGGTATTACCCACTCCGCTCTCCGGCAGTGTATTCCAGATGCTACCAACTCCGCTCTCCGGCAGTGTATTCCAGGTATTACCCACTCCGCTCTCCGGCAGTGTATTCCAGATCCTACCCACTCCGCTCTCCGGCAGTGTATTCCACATCCTACCCACTCCGCTCTCCGGCAGTGTATTCCAGAACCTACCCACTCCGCTCTCTGGTAGTGTATTCCAGGTATTATCCACTCCAATCTCCGGCAGTGTATTCCAGGTATTACCCACTCCGCTCTCCGGCAGTGTATTCCAGATCCTACCCACTCCGCTCTCCGGCAGTGTATTCCAGATGCTACCAACTCCGCTCTCCGGCAGTGTATTCCAGATCCTACCCACTCCGCTCTCCGGCAGTGTATTCCAGGTATTACCCACTCCGCTCTCCGGCAGTGTATTCCAGGTATTACCCACTCCGCTCTCCGGCAGTGTATTCCAGATCCAACCAAATCCGCTCTCCGGCACTGTATTCCAGATCCTACCCACTCCGCTCTCCGGCAGTGTATTCCAGATCCTACCCACTCCGCTCTCCGGCAGTGTATTCCAGATGCTACCAACTCCGCTCTCCGGCAGTGTATTCCAGATGCTACCAACTCCGCTCTCCGGCAGTGTATTCCAGATCCTACCCACTCCGCTCTCCGGCAGTGTATTCCAGGTATTACCCACTCCGATCTCCGGCAGTGTATTCCAGATCCTATCAACTCCGCTCTCCGGCAGTGTATTCCAGGTATTACCCACTCCGATCTCCGGCAGTGTATTCCAGATCCTACCCACTCCGATCTCCGGCAGTGTATTCCAGATCCTACCCACTCCGCTATCCGGCAGTGTATTCCAGGTCCTACCCACTCCGATCTCCGGCAGTGTATTCCAGATCCTACACACTCCGCTCTCCGGCAGTGTATTCCAGACCCTACCCACTCTGCTCTCCGGCAGTGTATTCCAGATCCTACCCACTCCGCTCTCCGGCAGTGTATTCCAGGTATTATCCACTCCGATCTCCGGCAGTGTATTCCAGATCATACCCACTCCGCTCTCCGGCAGTGTATTCCAGATCATACCCACTCCGCTCTCCGGCAGTGTATTCCAGGTATTACCCACTCCGCTCTCCGGCAGTGTATTCCAGATCCTGCCCATTCCGCTCTCCGGCAGTGTATTCCAGGTATTACCCACTCCGATCTCCGGCAGTGTATTCCAGATCCTACCAACTCCGCTCTCTGGCAGTGTATTCCAGATCCTACCCACTCCGCTCTCCGGCAGTGTATTCCAGATCCTACCCACTCCGCTCTCTGGCAGTGTATTCCAGATCCTACCCACTCCGCTCTCCGGCAGTGTATTCCAGATCCAACCCACTCCGCTCTCCAGCAGTGTATTCCAGGTATAACCCACTCTGCTCTCCGGCAGTGTATTCCAGATCCTACCCACTCCGCTCTCCGGCAGTGTATTCCAGATCCTACCCACTCCGCTCTCCGGCAGTGTATTCCAGATCCTACCCACTCCGCTCTCCGGCAGTGTATTCCAGATCCTACCTACTCCGCTCTCCGGCAGTGTATTCCAGATCCTACCCACTCCGCTCTCCGGCAGTGTATTCCAGATCCTACCCACTCCGCTCTCCGGCAGTGTATTCCAGGTAACACCCACTCCGCTCTGCGGCAGTGTATTCCAGATCCTACCCACTCCGCTCTCCGGCAGTGTATTCCAGGTAATACCCACTCCGCTCTCCGCCAGTGTATTCCAGATCCTACCTACTCCGCTCTCCGGCAGTGTATTCCAGGTATTACCCACTCCGCTCTCCGGCAGTGTATTCCAGATCCCACCCACTCCGCTCTCCGGCATTGTATTCCAGGTATTACCCACTACGCTCTCCGGCAGTGTATTCCAGGTATTATCCACTCTGCTCTCCGGCAGTGTATTCCAGATCCTACCCACTCCGCTCTCCGGCAGTGTATTCCAGGTATTACCCACTCCGCTCTCCGGCAGTGTATTCCAGATCCTAACCACTCCGCTCTCCAGCAGTGTATTCCAGGTATTACCCACTCCGCTCTCCGGCAGTGTATTCCAGGTATTACTCACTCCGCTCTCCGGCAGTGTATTCCAGGTATTACCCACTCCGATCTCCGGCAGTGGATTCCACATCCTACCCACTCCGCTCTCTAGCAGTGTATTCCAGATCCTACCCACTCCGCTCTCCGGCAGTGTATTCCAGATCCTACCCACTCCGCTCTCCGGCAGTGTATTCCAGGTATTACCCACTCCGCTCTCCGGCAGTGTATTCCAGGTACTACCCACCCTGCTCTCTGGCAGTGTATTCCAGTTACTACCCACTCCGCTCTCCGGCAGTGTATTCCAGGTACTACCCACTCCGCTCTCCAGCAGTGTATTCCAGGTATTACCCACTCCGCTCTCCGGCAGTGTATTCCAGTTCCTACCCACTCCGCTCTCCGGCAGCGTATTCCAGATCCTACCCACTCCGCTCTCCGGCAGTGTATTCCAGATCCTATCCACTCCGCTCTCCGGCAGTGTATTCCAGGTATTACCCACTCCGTTCTCCGGCAGTGTATTCCAGTTCCTACCCACTCCGCTCTCCGGCAGTGTATTCCAGGTATTACCCAATCCGCTCTCTGGCAGTGTATTCCAGGTATTACTCACTCCACTCTCCGGCAGTGTATTCCAGATCCTACCCACTCCGCTCTCCGGCTGTGTATTCCAGGTATTACCAACTCCGCTCTCCGGCAGTGTATTCCAGATCCTACCCACTCCGCACTCCGGCAGTGTATTCCAGGTATTACCCACTCCGCTCTACGGCAGTGTATTCCAGATCCTAACCACTCCGCTCTCCGGCAGTGTATTCCACATCCTACCCACTCCGCTCTCCGGCAGTGTATTCCAGGTATTACCCACTCCGCACTCCGGCAGTGTATTCCAGATCCTACCCACTCCGCTCTCCGGCAATGTATTCCAGGTATTACCCACTCCGCTCTCCGGCAGTGTATTCCAGGTATTACTCACTCCGCTCTCCGGCAGTGTATTCCAGGTATTACCCACTCCGATCTCCGGCAGTGTATTCGAGTTCCTACCCACTCCGCTCTCTGGCAGTGTATTCCAGATCCTACCCACTCCGCTCTCCGGCAGTGTATTCCTGATCCTACCTACTCCGCTCTCCGGCAGTGTATTCCAGGTACTACCCACTCCGCTCTCCGGCAGTGTATTCCAGATCATACCCACTCCGCTCTCCGGCAGTGTATTCCAGGTAATACCCACTCCGCTCTCCGGCAGTGTATTCCAAGTATTACCCTCTCCGCTCTCCGGCAGTGTATTCCAGGTATTACCCACTCCGCTCTCCGGCAGTGTATTCCAGATCCTACCCACTCCGCTCTCCAGCAGTGTATTCCAGATCCTACCCACTCCGCTCTCCGGCAGTGTATTCCAGATCCTACCCACTCCGCTCTCCGGCAGTGTATTCCAGATCCTGCCCACTCCGCTCTCCGGCAGTGCATTCCAGGTATTACCCACTCCGCTCTCCGGCAGTGTATTCCAGATCCTGCCCACTCCGCTCTCCGGCAGTGTATTCCAGTATTACCCACTCCGCTCTCCGGCAGTGTATTCCAGATCCTACCCACTCCGCTCTCCGGCAGTGTATTCCAGATCCTACCCATTCCGCTCTCTGGCAGTGTATTCCAGATCCTGCCCACTCCGCTCTCCGGCAGTGCATTCCAGGTATTACCCACTCCGCTCTCCGGCAGTGTATTCCAGATCCTGCCCACTGCGCTCTCCGGCAGTGTATTCCAGATCCTACCCACTCCGCTCTCCAGCAGTGTATTCCAGAACCTAACCACTCCGCTCTCCGGCAGTGTATTCCAGGTATTACCCACTCCGCTCTCCGGCAGTGTATTCCAGATCCTACACACTCCGCTCTCCGGCCGTGTTATCCAGATCCTACCCACTCCGCTCTCCGGCAGTGTATTCCAGGTATTACCCACTCCGCTCTCCGGCAGTGTATTCCAGATCCTACCCACTCCGCTCTCCGGCAGTGTATTCCAGATCCTACCCACTCCGCTCTCCGGCAGTGTATTCCAGATCCTACCCACTCCGCTCTCCGGCAGTGTATTCCAGATCCTACCCACTCCGCTCTCCGGCAGTGTATTCCAGATCCTGCCCACTCCGCTCTCCGGCAGTGCATTCCAGGTATTACCCACTCCGCTCTCCGGCAGTGTATTCCAGATCCTGCCCACTCCGCTCTCCGGCAGTGTATTCCAGGTATTACCCACTCCGCTCTCCGGCAGTGTATTCCAGATCCTACGCACTCCGCTCTCCGGCAGTGTATTCCAGATCGTACCCACTCCGCTCTCCAGCAGTGTATTCCAGATCCTACCCACTCCGCTCTCCGGCAGTGTATTCCAGGTATTACCCACTCTGCTCTCCGGCAGTGTATTGCAGATCCTAACCACTCCGCTCTCCGGCCGTGTTATCCAGATCCTACCCACTCCGCTCTCCGGCAGTGTATTCCAGGTATTACCCACTCTGCTCTCCGGCAGTGTATTGCAGATCCTACCCACTCCGCTCTCCGGCCGTGTTATCCAGATCCTACCCACTCCGCTCTCCGGCAGTGTATTCCAGGTATTACCCACTCCGCTCTCCGGCAGTGTATTCCAGATCCTACCCACTCCGCTCTCCGGCAGTGTATTCCAGATCCTACCCACTCCGCTCTCCGGCAGTGTTTTCCAGGTATTACCCACTCCGCTCTCCGGCAGTGTATTCCAGGTCTTACCCACTCCGCTCTCCGGCAGTGTATTCCAGATCCTACCCACTCCGCTCTCCGGCAGCGTATTCCAGGTATTACCCACTCCGCTCTCCGGCAGTGTATTCCAGGTATTACTCACTCCACACTCCGGCAGTGTATTCCAGATCCTACCCACTCCGCTCTCCGGCAGTGTATTCCAGGTATTACCCACTCCGCTCTCAGGCAGTGTATTCCAGGTATTACCCACTCCGCTCTCCGGCAGTGTATTCCAGATCCTACCCACTCCGCTCTCCGGCAGTGTATTCCAGATCCTACCCACTCCGCTCTCCGGCAGTGTATTCCAGATCCTACCCACTCCGCTCTCCGGCCGTGTATTCCAGATCCTACCCACTCCGCTCTCCGGCAGTGTATTCCAGGTATTACCCACTCCGCTCTCCGGCAGTGTATTCCAGATCCTACCCACTCCGGTCTCCGGCAGTGTATTCCAGGTATTACCCACTCCGCTCTCCGGCAGTGTATTCCACATCCTACCCACTCCGCTCTCCGGCAGTGTATTCCAGATCCTACCCACTCCGCTATCCGGCAGTGTATTCCAGGTATTATCCACACCGATCTCCGGCAGTGTATTCCAGATCCTACCCACTCCGCTCTCCGGCAGTGTATTCCAGATCCAACCAACTCCGCTCTCCGGCAGTGTATTCCAGATCCTACCCACTCCGCTCTCCGGCAGTGTATTCCAGATGCTACCAACTCCGCTCTCCGGCAGTGTATTCCAGGTATTACCCACTCCGCTCTCCGGCAGTGTATTCCAGATCCTACCCACTCCGCTCTCCGGCAGTGTATTCCAGATCCTACCCACTCCGCTCTCCGGCAGTGTATTCCAGATCCTACCCACTCCGCTCTCCGGCAGTGTATTCCAGGTATTACCCACTCCGCTCTCCGGCAGTGTATTCCAGATCCTACGCACTCCGCTCTCCGGCAGTGTATTCCAGATCGTACCCACTCCGCTCTCCAGCAGTGTATTCCAGATCCTACCCACTCCGCTCTCCGGCAGTGTATTCCAGATCCTACCCACTCCGCTCTCCGGCAGTGTATTCCAGGTATTACCCACTCCGCTCTCCGGCAGTGTATTCCAGATCCTACGCACTCCGCTCTCCGGCAGTGTATTCCAGATCGTACCCACTCCGCTCTCCAGCAGTGTATTCCAGATCCTACCCACTCCGCTCTCCGGCAGTGTATTCCAGATCCTACCCACTCCGCTCTCCGGCAGTGTATTCCAGGTATTACCCACTCTGCTCTCCGGCAGTGTATTGCAGATCCTACCCACTCCGCTCTCCGGCCGTGTTATCCAGATCCTACCCACTCCGCTCTCCGGCAGTGTATTCCAGGTATTACCCACTCCGCTCTCCGGCAGTGTATTCCAGATCCTACCCACTCCGCTCTCCGGCAGTGTATTCCAGATCCTACCCACTCCGCTCTCCGGCAGTGTTTTCCAGGTATTACCCACTCCGCTCTCCGGCAGTGTATTCCAGGTCTTACCCACTCCGCTCTCTGGCAGTGTATTCCAGATCCTACCCACTCCGCTCTCCGGCAGCGTATTCCAGGTATTACCCACTCCGCTCTCCGGCAGCGTATTCCAGGTATTACCCACTCCGCTCTCCGGCAGTGTATTCCAGGTATTACCCACTCCACTCTCCGGCAGTGTATTCCAGATCCTACCCACTCCGCTCTCAGGCAGTGTATTCCAGGTATTACCCACTCCGCTCTCAGGCAGTGTATTCCAGGTATTACCCACTCCGCTCTCCGGCAGTGTATTCCACGTATTACCCACTCCGCTCTCCGGCAGTGTATTCCAGGTATTACCCACTCCGCTCTCCGGCAGTGTATTCCAGATCCTACCCACTCCGGTCTCCGGCAGTGTATTCCAGGTATTACCCACTCCGCTCTCCGGCAGTGTATTCCAGATCCTACCCACTCCGCTCTCCGGCAGTGTATTCCACATCCTACCAACTCCGCTCTCCGGCAGTGTATTCCAGATCCTACCCACTCCGCTATCCGGCAGTGTATTCCAGGTATTATCCACTCCGATCTCCGGCAGTGTATTCCAGATCCTACCCACTCCGCTCTCCGGCAGTGTATTCCAGATGCTACCAACTCCGCTCTCCGGCAGTGTATTCCAGATCCTACCCACTCCGCTCTCCGGCAGTGTATTCCAGATCCTACCCACTCCGCTCTCCGGCAGTGTATTCCAGATCCTACCCACTCTGCTCTCCGGCAGTGTATTCCAGATCCTGCCCACTCCGCTCTCCGGCAGTGTATCCCAGGTAATACCCACTCCGCTCTCCGGCAGTGTATTCCAGGTATTACCCACTCCGCTCTCCGGCAGTGTATTCCAGGTATTACCCACTCCGCTCTCCGGCAGTGTATTCCAGGTCCTACCCACTCCGCTCTCCGGCAGTGTATTCCAGATGCTACCAACTCCGCTCTCCGGCAGTGTATTCCAGATCCTACCCACTCCGCTCTCCGGCAGTGTATTCCAGATCCTACCCACTCCGCTCTCCGGCAGTGTATTCCAGATCCTACCCACTCTGCTCTCCGGCAGTGTATTCCAGATCCTACCCACTCCGCTCTCCGGCAGTGTATTCCAGGTAATACCCACTCCGCTCTCCGGCAGTGTATTCCAGGTATTACCCACTCCGCTCTCCGGCAGTGTATTCCAGGTATTACCCACTCCGCTCTCCGGCAGTGTATTCCAGATCCTACCCACTCCGCTCTCCGGCAGTGTATTCCAGATCCTACCCACTCCGCTCTCCGGCAGTGTATACCAGATCCTACCCACTCCGCTCTCCGGCAGTGTATTCCAGATCCTACCCACTCCGCTCTCCGGCAGTGTATTCCAGATCCTGCCCACTCCGCTCTCCGCCAGTGCATTCCAGGTATTACCCACTCCGCTCTCCGGCAGTGTATTCCAGATCCTGCCCACTCCGCTCTCCAGCAGTGTATTCCAGGTATTACCCACTCCG
This sequence comes from Cetorhinus maximus, assembly GCF_964194155.1. Lineage (NCBI taxonomy): Eukaryota > Metazoa > Chordata > Chondrichthyes > Lamniformes > Cetorhinidae > Cetorhinus > Cetorhinus maximus. The sequence continues at coordinate 895,751 of NC_135899.1, read as the reverse complement.
CTCTCCGGCAGTGTATTCCAGATCCTACCCACTCCGCTCTCCGGCAGTGTATTCCAGATCCTACCCACTCCGCTCTCCAGCAGTGTATTCCAGATCCTACCCACTCCGCTATCCGGCAGTGTATTCCAGGTATTACCCACTCCGTTCTCCGGCAGTGTATTCCAGATCCTACCCACTCCGCTCTCCGGCAGCGTATTCCAGGTATTACCCACTCCGCTCTCCGGCAGTGTATTCCAGGTATTACCCACTCCACTCTCCGGCAGTGTATTCCAGATCCTACCCACTCCGCTCTCCGGCAGTGTATTCCAGGTATTACCCACTCCGCTCTCAGGCAGTGTATTCCAGGTATTTCCCACTCCGCTCTCCGGCAGTGTATTCCAGGTATTACCCACTCCGCTCTCCGGCAGTGTATTCCAGGTATTACCCACTCTCCTCTCCGGCAGTGTATTCCAGATCCTACCCACTCCGCTCTCCGGCAGTGTATTCCAGATCCTACCCACTCCGCTCTCTGGCAGTGTATTCCAGATCCTACCCACTCCGCTCTCCGGCAGTGTATTCCAGGTATTACCCACTCCGGTCTCCGGCAGTGTATTCCAGATCCTACCCACTCCGCTCTCCGGCAGTGTATTCCAGGTAATACCCACTCCGCTCTCCGGCAGTGTATTCCAGATCCTACCCACTCCGCTCTCCGGCAGTGTATTCCAAATCCTACCCACTCCGCTCTCCGGCAGTGTATTCCAGATCCTACCCACTCCGCTATCCGGCACTGTATTCCAGGTATTATTCACTCCGATCTCCGGCAGTGTATTCCAGATCCTACCCACTCCGCTCTCCGGCAGTGTATTCCAGATCCAACCAACTCCGCTCTCCGGCAGTGTATTCCAGATCCTACCCACTCCGCTCGCCGGCAGTGTATTCCAGATGGTACCAACTCCGCTCTCCGGCAGTGTATTCCAGATCCTACCCACCCAGCTCTCCGGCAGCGTATTCCAGATCCTACCCACTCCGCTCTCCGGCAGTGTATTCCAGATCCTACCCACTCCGCTCTCCGGCAGTGTATTCCAGATCCTGCCCACTCCGCTCTCCGGCAGTGCATTCCAGGTATTACCCACTCCGCTCTCCGGCAGTGTATTCCAGATCCTGCCCACTCCGCTCTCCGGCAGTGTATTCCAGTTTTACCCACTCCGCTCTCCGGCAGTGTATTCCAGATCCTACCCACTCCGCTCTCCGGCAGTGTATTCCAGATCCTACCCACTCCGCTCTCCAGCAGTGTATTCCAGATCCTACCCACTCCGCTCTCCGGCAGTGTATTCCAGGTATTACCCACTCCGCTCTCCGGCAGCGTATTCCAGGTATTACCCACTTCGCTCTCCGGCAGTGTATTCCAGGTATTACCCACTCCACTCTCTGGCAGTGTATTCCAGATCCTACCCACTCCGCTCTCCGGCAGTGTATTCCAGATCCTACCCACTCCGCTCTCAGGCAGTGTATTCCAGGTATTACCCACTCCGCTCTCCGGCAGTGTATTCCAGGTATTACCCACTCCGCTCTCCGGCAGTGTATTCCAGGTATTACCCACTCCGCTCTCCGGCAGTGTATTACAGATCCTACCCACTCCGCTCTCCGGCAGTGTATTCCAGATCCTACCCACTCCGCTCTCCGGCAGTGTATTCCAGATCCTACCCACTCCGCTCTCCGGCAGTGTATTCCAGGTATTACCCACTCCGCTCTCCGGCAGTGTATTCCAGATCCTACCCACTCCGCTCTCCGGCAGTGTATTCCAGGTATTACCCACTCCACTCTCCGGCAGTGTATTCCAGATCCTACCCACTCCGCTCTCCGGCAGTGTATTCCACATCCTACCCACTCCGCTCTCCGGCAGTGTATTCCAGATCCTACCCACTCCGCTATCCGGCAGTGTATTCCAGGTATTATCCACTCCGATCTCCGGCAGTGTATTCCAGATCCTACCCACTCCGCTCTCCGGCAGTGTATTCCAGATCCAACCAACTCCGCTCTCCGGCAGTGTATTCCAGATCCTACCCACTCCGCTCTCCGGCAGTGTATTCCAGATGCTACCAACTCCGCTCTCCGGCAGTGTATTCCAGATCCTACCCACTCCGCTCTCCGGCAGTGTATTCCAGATCCTACCCACTCCGCTCTCCGGCAGTGTATTCCAGATCCTACCCACTCTGCTCTCCGGCAGTGTATTCCAGATCCTGCCCACTCCGCTCTCCGGCAGTGTATTACAGCTATTACCCACTCTGCTCTCCGGCAGTGTATTCCAGATCCTACCCACTCCGCTCTCCGGCAGTGTATTCCAGATCCTACCCACTCTGCTCTCCGGCAGTGTATTCCAGATCCTGCCCACTCCGCTCTCCGGCAGTGTATTCCAGCTATTACCCACTCTGCTCTCCGGCAGTGTATTCCAGATCCTGCCCACTCCGCTCTCCGGCAGTGCATTCCAGGTATTACCCACTCCGCTCTCCGGCAGTGTATTCCAGATCCTACCCACTCCGCTCTCCGGCAATGTATTCCAGGTATTACCCACTCCGCTCTCCGGCAGTGTATTCCAGATCCTACCCACTCCGCTCTCCGGCAATGTATTCCAGGTATTACCCACTCCGCTCTCCGGCAGTGTATTCCAGATCCTGCCCACTCCGCTCTCCGGCAGTGCATTCCAGATCCTACCCACTCCGCTCTCCGGCAGTGTATTCCAGGTATTACCCACTCCGCTCTCCGGCAGCGTATTCCAGGTATTACCCACTTCGCTCTCCGGCAGTGTATTGCAGATCCTACCCACTCCGCTCTCCGGCAGTGTATTCCACATCCTACCCACTCCGCTCTCCGGCAGTGTATTCCAGATCCTACCCACTCCGCTCTCCGGCAGTGTATTCCAGTTATTATCCACTCCGATCTCCGGCAGTGGATTCCACATCCTACCCACTCCGCTCTCCGGCAGTGTATTCCAGATCCAACCAACTCCGCTCTCCGGCAGTGTATTCCAGATCCTACCCACTCCGCTCTCCGGCAGTGTATTCCAGATGCTACCAACTCCGCTCTCCGGCAGTGTATTCCAGATCCTACCCACTCCGCTCTCCGGCAGTGTATTCCAGATCCTACCCACTCCGCTCTCCGGCAGTGTATTCCAGATCCTACCCACTCTGCTCTCCGGCAGTGTATTCCAGATCCTGCCCACTCCGCTCTCCGGCAGTGTATTCCAGCTATTACCCACTCTGCTCTCCGGCAGTGTATTCCAGATCCTGCCCACTCCGCTCTCCGGCAGTGCATTCCAGGTATTACCCACTCCGCTCTCCGGCAGTGTATTCCAGATCCTACCCACTCCGCTCTCCGGCAATGTATTCCAGGTATTACCCACTCCGCTCTCCGGCAGTGTATTCCAGATCCTGCCCACTCCGCTCTCCGGCAGTGCATTCCAGATCCTACTCACTCCGCTCTCCGGCAGTGTATTCCAGCTATTACCCACTCCGCTCTCCGGCAGTGTATTCCAGATCCTACCCACTCCGCTCTCCGGCAGTGTATTCCAGGTATTACCCACTCCGCTCTCCGGCAGTGCATTCCAGATCCTACCCACTCCGCTCTCCGGCAGTGTATTCCAGCTATTACCCACTCCGCTCTCCGGCAATGTATTCCAGGTATTACCCACTCCGCTCTCCGGCAGTGTATTCCAGATCCTACCCACTCCGCTCTCCGGCAATGTATTCCAGGTATTACCCACTCTGCTCTCCGGCAGTGTATTCCAGATCCTACCCACTCACTGCGTATAAGGTTTTCTCCTCAAGTGCTTTTGACAAACACCCATGGGAACAGTTTCTCTCTATCGGCTCTGTCCAGACCGCTCATGATTTTGAAAACTTCAATCAACTCTCCTTTCAACCTTCTCTTCTCCAAGTAAAACAGTCCCAGCTTCTACCATCTATCCACAGAACTGGAGATTTCGTAAATCTTTTTCTGCAGCCTCTCTAATGCCTTCACATCCTTCGGAATACTGAAGGCCATGGTAACAAAGCGACAAAATAAACCTGCTTTTATGTACCACCTTTACTGTCGTAACATGTCACAGGAGCATGATTGAACAGAAAGTGACAGCGAGCCACATAGAGATCTTAGGATGAAAGCAGAATACTGCTGATGCTGCAAATGGCAGAAAACCCTGCTGGAAATACTCAACAGGTCTGCCAGAAACCTTGGAGAGAGGAAAAAGACTGAAAGGCTGGGATTTTATTGCTGCAGGCGGGAGGGTTGCTCTCAAACGTTTCCTGCCCTGCCCACGACAATGCCCACTGCTGTCAGGACCGGAAAATTCCACCCAAAGTTTCAGGTTGATGACGTTTCATCGGAAGTTTATAGAGTCATAGAGGTCTACAGCACAGAAAAAGGCCCTTCGGCCCATCGAGTCTGTGCTGGTCAAACAAGCACCTAACTATTCTAATCCCATTTTCCAGCACTAGGCCCATAGCCTTGTTTGCCATGTGGCATCGCAAGTGCACATCCAAATAATTCTTCAATGTTATGAGGGTTTCTGCCTCTACCACCCTTTCAGGCAGTGAGTTCCAGATTCCCACCACCCACTGGGTGAAAAAATTCTTCCTCACATCCCCTCTAAACCTCCTGCCCCTTACCTTAAATCTATGCTCCCTGGTTATTGATCCCTCCACCAAGGGGAAAAGTTCCTTCCTGTCTACCCTATGTATGCCCCTCATTATTTTATACACCTCAATCATGTCCTCCCTCAATCTCCTCTGCTCCAGGGGAAATAACCCCAGTCTATCCAATCTCTCCTCATAACTAAAACTCTCCAGCCCAGGCAACATCCTGGTAAATCTCCTCTGCACTCTCTCTCGTGTAATCACATCCTTCCTATAACGCGGGTTCCAGAACTGCACGCAATACTCTAGCTGTGACCTAACCAGCGTTTTATACAGTTCCAGCATAACCTCCCTGCTCTTATATTCTATGCCTCAGCTAATAAAGGCAAGGATCCCATATGACTTCTTAACCACCTTATCCACCTGTCCTGCTACCTTAAGGGACCGGTGGACATGCACACCAAGGTCCCTCTGACCCTCGGTACTTCCCAGGGTCCTACCATTCATCATGTATTCCCGTGCCTTGTTTGTCCTTATTAACTTTATTTCATGGATACTAAATATGTTTGTGTGCGGGCGATGCATCGGAATAATTAGAATTGTGATCAGCAGATGGCTGACTAAAGGTCACCAACTTGAAACATTTTCGGAGATATTAAGACCAAAACCTTAGACTAAGAGGCAGGTTTTAACCAGCATCCCAAAAGTTGAAAGAGGGGTAGAGGTGGAGAGGTTTATGGAGGGAGTTCCAGATCTTGTGGCCAAGGCACTTGAAGGCACAGCTGCTGGTGGTGGAGTGATTAAAATTGGGGATGCTCAAAGGCCAGAGTTAGAGCAGTGCCGACCTTTCAGAGGGTTGAAGGGCTGGGTGAGATTACAGAGAACATGGGGGAGTGAGGCCATGGAGGGATTTGAAAACAAGAATGTTCTAAATCTGAGGCACTGACAGACCAGGAGTCAGTGTAGGTCAACGAGCACAAGGCAGGTGGGGGAAAGGGACATGTCCTGAGTAAGAAAATTGCCAGCAGAGTTGTAGATGGCTTTCAGTTTATGGGTGATGGAATGGGGGAGGCCGTGCATGGTTTGTCTTGGAAAAGTCGTGTCTAGCGGTGACATCGAACAAGGGTTCCAGCATCGGAAGAGCTGAGACAGAGGCTGAGTAGCCATTCTTGGAATCCTCTTCTACACTCTCTCCAATGTGTTCACATCCTTCCTATAATGTGGCCCCCAGAACTGTACATAATATTCCAGCTGAGGTCTAACAAGTCTCTGATATAAATTCAATCCACCTATCTGCCCACTCCACTAACTTGTCTATGTCCTCGTGAAGTTCCACACCATCCTCCTCGCAGTTCACAACACTCTCAAGCTTCGTATCATCTGCAAACTTTGAAATCATGCCTTATCACCAGGGTCTGGATCATTTATATATATCAGGAAAAGCAAAGGTCCCAATACTGGCCCCTGGGGAACTCCACTACAAATGTTCCTCCAGCCTAAAAAATCCCCATTTGACCATTACTCTCTGCTTCCTAATTTTCAGCCAATTTTGTATCCACGTTGCTACTGTCCCTTTTATTCCATGAGCAATAACTCTTCTCACAAGTCTGTTGTGTGGCACTGTATCAAATGCCTTTTGAAAGTCCATGTACACCACATCAACAGCATTACCCTCATCAACCTTTTCTGTTACCTCTTCAAAAAACTCCAGCAAGTTAGTTAAACACGATTTCCCCTTTAGAAATCCATACTGGCTCTTCCTTATCAACCCATATTTTACCATGTGACTACGAATTCTATCCTGAATAATTGTTTCTAGAATCTTCCCCACCACTGAAGTTAAATTGACTGGTCTGTAATTGCTGGGCTTATCCTTACAACCTTTTTTGAACAAGGGTGTAATGTTTGCAAATCTCCAGTCCTCTGGCACCTCCCCTGAGTCTAGGGAAGACTGAAAGATTATGGCCAGTGCCCCTGCAATTTCCACTCTCACTTCCTTCAATATCTTTGGATGCATCTCATCCGGTCCCGGTGCCTTGTCAACTTTAATTACCAACAGTCTATTCAACACTCCCTCCTGATCAATTTTGAACTGTGTGCGGATTATGAAAAAGTGAATGCAGTGATAAAAGAGGATTCATATCCTATTCCACCTTTGGAAGACTGTATTGAGAAAGTGGGACAATCAAAGTTCATTACAAAGATGAACATGCTGAAAGGATATTTACAAATACCTTTATTGAAAAGGGCAAAAGAGGTTTCAGCTTTTGTAATGCCAGATGGGCTCTTTCAGTTCAAAATCCTGCCTTTTAGTATGAAAAATACACCAGCAATCTGCCAGAGATTAACAAATAAGGTTATTGCTGGACTGAGTCACTGTGCTGTGTACATTGATGACTTGGTGGTATTCAGTCAAACGTGGGAGGAGCACTAACAGCATCCGGGAGAACTACAAGAAGCTAATTTGGTGGTGAACTTGAGTAAGCGTGAATTTGTGAAAGCACAGGTTACATATTTAGGTCACACTGTTGGACATAGACAGATGGCCCCACGAGATATAAAAATAAAAGGCGATTGATGAGTTCCCAGTGCTTTCAACAAAAAGGGAAGTTTTATGATTTCTGGACATGAATGATTTTTCCAGTAAGTTTGTGTCAAATTTTAGCAGCATGGTTGCTCCATTGACTGAACTGTTAAAAAAGAACAAGTTCAACTGGACATCAGAGTGCCAACATGCATCTAAAATTCAGAAAACTGTGTTGACAACAACGTCAGTTTTAGTGACACCGAATTATGTCAAGCAGCTTAAATTGGCTATTGATGCAAGTGATGTGGGTATTGGAGCTGTATTGTTACAGGTATTGAAAAGCCTGTGGAATATTCTTCAAAGAGGTTAAATATTCATCCACAAAAATACTCCCCCATTGAGAAGGAAACACTGAGTTTGGTTCTGGCATTGTAACATTTTGAAATTTATGTTCATAGACTCATAGACATTTGCAGCACAGAAGGCCATTCAGCCCATCATGTCCACGCTGTTCAAAGATCTGACTACACTAATCCCATTTCCCAGTGCCTGGTCCATAGACCTGGAGGCTATGGCAACACAAGTAAATATCTCATTACTTCTTAAATGTTATGAGAGTTTCTGACTCAACCAACCTTTCAGACAGTGAGTTCCAGACTCCAACAACCCTCTGGGTGAAAAGAAATTCTCTTCTACTCCCCTCTTAGTCTTCTACCTCTTACCTTAAAACTATGCCAACTGGTTATTGATCCCTCTACTAGTAGACAAAGTGCCTTCCTATCCACCCTATCTATGCTCTTCAATCTTATACACCTCTATCAGGTCCCCTCACAATCTTCACTGCTCCAAGGAAAACCACTCCAGCCTATCTAACCTTTCTCATAGCTCAGACCCTCCAGCCCAGACAGCATCCTGGTAAATCTCCTCTGAACTCCTGCAGTCTGTAGAAGATATTCAACCATCGAAATGGAGACCCTGGGTTTGGTGTTAGCGTTGTAACATTTCGAGGTTAACGTTGTAAGCAATTCGTCAGAAACAATTGTTTTTGCAGACCACAATCCTTTAAAATTTCTGAACAAATTTCGAGACTGAAGAGCAAGGCTGTTCAGATGGAGTTTCCTGTTGCAACTGGTTAATTTACAGATTACACATGTGGCTGGATCAGAAAATCTAATTTCAGGTGCGTTGTCGAGAGTTTAAAGCTCAAAGGGAAATGAACTTTTAAAACCTGGACCTTGACTGAAATGACCTCCGTTGAGACAAAGGACTTGTATATTTTTTATGTTAATGCATGCACCTGGTAATGTAATAGTTTGAGTATATAAATAAGTATACTAATTAATGTAAGATGGATTGAGAAAATAAAGCCGCTTTTTAAAATTATGGTGGTTCATTTTTCCATAAGGATGGAGGTGTCATGAAACAATCATATTTTTCATAATATTATTGTGGTTTCTTGAAAAATAGATTGATGACTGAGTGTATATGATTCTGTCTGTGTGATTAAACTGAATTGGAGTCAGATAGACTGCAAGATTGAAATTATCACAAGAAGATAGGTGTAAAAGGTATTTGAAATGCTAATGGATAAACATGGATGAGAGCAGCATGGAGGGTGTGAAGGAAATTTGCATTTTTATATAAGTGAAGGAGTTGTTTAGGTTTCAAAGGGATGATAGGACGCTTATAACTAACAAGATAAGCAAGGCCAAGCAGTATGTTTACTCTTCCCAAAGGTACTGACCATATTGGCAACATGAAAGATTATTATATTATGGGCAAAGTAAAGTTCCAAAGACATATAGAACAATGGAATTTACAAATAAAAGAGAGAAAACATATATAAAGAAGCATGGAAATCTATGTTGGGGGGCCATGTATGCTCTAAAATGACCATATAAAACGTTGTCAGGAATAAAGCCTCCAGTCACTTTTGCAGAAGTCTGCTGGGTCCAGTGACCAAAGTTGGCTTTTGGGATTCCACTGTCGAGTGGGTGTTGTGGTAAATTTGCTGGCTTGCTATTTAAATTTAAAATCTATTTTGGACTGTCGGCTTAAAGGGGGTGTGTCGTTGGGAGTCAGGTTAATTAGGAATTTTGGGATTTGTTACAGGATTAAGTAACTAATCTTATGTATGTGCTTGAAATCTTTTGTTTTGTTAACAAGTGTTTTAATTTAATTTTTAAAATCTCTAAAGGTGTTAGTGGGCTCATTACTTCAGAAATCAGTGCACTAATCTTCTCGTAATAAATTCAAATTGCAAAACCATTGGGATAGCATGACCAGGCTTCCCATTGTGGATTTGGTCCACCTGGCACACATCACCTGCCACGTCAAAACAAACACCACACTACCATCTTCCCAAGTACTTTAGCAAATGCCATCACAGGGCCTGTGACTGTCCCTCACTAATTCTGGATTAGAATATTGTTATGCCATTCCCAACCTTTCCAGTCTGGGAGTGTGCGTCAATCATTTTGTTTTAGTTTTAAGTTTCAGTGAAACAGAAGAGAAATTCTGGACCTGCTATTTGGATGGAAACATTTACCTACCTTTGTCTAATATGCAGATGGCAAATGTAATAATATGACAGAAGAGTGAGAATCCATGAGAGATCGTCAGCACAGCAGTCACCTGCAGCCAGTATTTTTTCACTGAAATGGAGATGATAAGAGAGACATGGAAACAAGATCTGTAAATCCCACTCCTTAAATTTCACATTGCAGAGTTGGAATCGTCCTTAACCCACCAAGAAAATTATTTACTCAAAATGAGCTTCATTACCTTGATGCTTCTCCAGGGCAAAGAGTATGAAGGCTGTTGCAGAAATGGACATCATAATGCTAACCAAGCCAGCAACAGAGCTGACCAGAGCATCTTCATGAAGGAGCTGAATTCCTACAACTCAAAAATAGCCTTAATTTACCTCATGGGTGTCAAATATTTTGAAAATCTACATTGGAAAAAAGGCATTGTGACAATATAGTGTGGTTCAGGAAAGGGCCCAGCATAGGGGAGGTGATAGCATAGAGGTATTGTTGTTGGACTCATCATCCAGAGATTCAGGGTAAGTGTGACAAACACTTAAAATGTGACAAGCCCGAAAAGAGTGAGGAATCCTACAAATGTGACAAACACCATAAGGATAATGAAGCTATTGCAAAGATCGAGTAATTATCATAATATTATTCTAGTTTAGTGTAAAATAGGTTGATGGGTGTGAGTGAAGATGGTTCTGTGTGAGTTAATTACATTTGGAGTCAGGCAGACTGCAAGCTGGAAATTATCAAAAGAAGTTAGTTGCAGAAATGTACTTGAAATGTGAATGAGTAAACATGGATAGGACCTTAGCATGTATGGTGTGAAGGGAATTTGCATTTTTAGGTCAGTGAAGGGGTTGTTTGGATTTCAAAGGGATGTTAGGATGTTTACAACTCACCTAATAAGCAAGTCTAAGCAGTGTGTGCCAGGAGTTTGACCCAGTGGCAGTGAAGGAACGGCGATATATTTCCAAGTCAGGATGGCGAGTGACTTGGAGGGGAACTTCCAGGTGGTGGTGTTCCCATCTATCTGCTGCCCTTGTCCTTCTAGGTGGTAGTGGTTGTGGGTTTGGAAGGTGCTGTCGAAGGAGCCTTGATGAATCCCTGCAGTGCATCTTGTAGATGGTACACACTGCTGCTACTATGCGTCGGTGGTGGAGGGAGTGAATGTTTGTGGTTGTGGTGCCAATCAAGCGGGGCTGCCTTGTCCTGGATGGTGTCAAGCTTCTTCAGTGTTGTGGGAGCTGCACTCATCCAGGCAAATGGGGAGTATTCCATCACACTCCTGACTTGTGCCTTATAGATGGTGGACAGGCTTTGGGGAGTCAGGAGGTGAGTTACTCATTGCAGGATTCCCAGCCTCTGACCTGTTCTTGTAGCTACAGTATTTAGATGGCTGGTCCAGTTCAGTTTCTAGTTAATGGTAACCCCCCCAGGATGTTGATAGTGGGGGATTCAGTGAAGGTAATGCCATTGAATGTCAAGGGGTGATAGTTAGATTCTCTCTTGTTGGTGATGGACATTGCCTGACACTTGTGTGGCGTGAAAGTTACTCGCAACTTGTCAGCCCAAGCCTGGATCCAGTTCTTTCTGCATTTGGACATGGACTGCTTCAGTATCTGAGGAGTCGCGAATGGTGAACATTGTGCAATCATCAGCAAACTTCCCCACTCCTGACCTTATGATGGAAGGAAGGTCATTGATGAAGCAGCTGAAGATGGTTGGGCCGAGGACACGACCCTGAGGAACGCCTGCAGTGGTGTCCTGGGTGACTGACCTCCAACAACCATAACCATCTCCCTTTGTGCTCGGTATGACTCCAACTAGTGGAGAGTTTTCCCCCTGATTCCCATTGACTCCAGTTTTGTTAGGGCTCCTTGATGCAACACTCGGTCAAATGCGGCCTTGATGTCAAGGGCAGTCACTCTCACCTCACCTCGGGAGTTCAGCTCTTTTGTCCATGTGTGAACCAAGGCTGGAATGAGGTCAGGAGCTAGTGGCCCTGGTGGAACCCAAACTGGGCATCAGTGAGCAGGTTATTGCTAAGCAAGTGCCGCTTGATAGCACTGTTGATGACCCCTTCCATTACTTTACTGATGATCAAGAGTAGACTGATGGGGTGGTAATTGGCCAGATTGGATTTGTCCTGCTTTTTGTTGTAGCTGTACTGAAACAGCTTGGCTAGGGGCGCGGCAAGCTCTAGAGCACAAGTCTTCAGTACTATTGCTGGAATATTGTCAGGGCCCTTGGCCTTTGCAGTATCCAGTGCATTCAGCCATTTCTTGATATCACGTGGAGTGAATCGAATAGTCTGAAGACTGGCATCTGTGATGCTGGGAACCTCCGGAGGAGGCTGAAATGGTTCATCCACTCGGCACTTCTGGCTGAAGATTGTAGTAAATGCTTCAGCCTTATCTTTTGCACTGCTGTGCTAGGCTCCTTCATCATTGAGAATGGGGATATTTGTGGAGCCTCCTCCTCCAGTGAGTTGTTTAATTGTCCAGCACCATTCACGACTGGATGTGGCAGGACTGCAGAGCTTAGATCTGATCCATTGGTTGTGGGATTGCTTAGCTCTGTCTATCACTTGCTGCTTATGCTGTTTGGCATGCAAGTAGTCCTGTGTTATAGCTTCATCAGGTTGATATCTCATTTTTAAGTATGCCTGGTGCTGCTCCTGGCATGCCTTCCTGCACTCTTCATTGAACCAGGGTTGATCCCCTGGCTTGATGGTAATGGTGGACTGGGGAAATGCCAGGCCATGAGGTCACAGATTGTGTTCAAGTACAATTCTGCTGCTGATGGTCCACAGTACCTCACAGATTCCAAGTTTTGAGTTGCTAGATCTGTTCGAAATTTATCCCATGAAGCACGGTGATAGTGCCACACAACACAATGGAGGGTATACTCAATGTGAAGGTGGAATTTTGTCTCCACAACGACTGTGTGGTGGTCACTCCTACCGATACTGTCATGGACAGATGCATTTGCAGCAGGCAGGTTGGTGAGGATTAGGCCAGGTATGTTTTTCCCTCTTGTTGGTTCCCTCACCACCTGCCGCAGACCCAGTCTAGCATCTATGTCATTTAGGACTCGGCCAGCTCAGCAGGGGTGCTACTGAGCCACTCTCAGTGATGGACATCGAAGTCCCCCACCCAGAGTACATTCTGTGCCCTTCCTACTCTCAGTGCTTCCTCCAAATGGTGTTCAACATGGAGGAGGCACTGATTCATCAGCTGAGGGAGGGTGGTACGTGGTAATCTTCAGGAGGTTTCCTTGCCCATGTTTGACCTGATGCCATGAGACTTAATGGGGTCCGGAGTTGATGTTGAGGATTCCCAGGACAAGTCCCTCCCGACTGTATACCAATGTGCCACCACCTCTGCTGGGTCTGTCCTGCTGGTGGGACAGGACATACCCAGGGCTGGTGATGGTGGTGTCTGGGACATTATCTGTAAGGTATGATTCCGTGAGGATGACTATGTCAGGCTGCTGCTTGACTAGTCTGTGAGACAGCTCTCCCAGTTTTGGCACTAGCCCCCAGATGTTAGTGAGGGGGACTTTGCAGGGTCGACAGGGCTGAGTTTGCTGTTGTCATTTCTGGTGCCTAAGTCGATGCTGGGTGGTCCGTCTGGTTTCATTCCTTTTTTTGAGACTTTATAGCGGTTTTATACAACTAAGTGGCTTGCTAGGTCATGTCAGACTGTGGAATTTTACCCAGCACAATTAGAATATAACCCCATGTCCCTCACACTGTGAAATCTTACCCAGTACAATATGAATACAATTCACCCTGTATTGGACGGCGATACATTACCCAGTACAGTCAGTATATAATCAATGTATCTGACGCTGTATCAAACAGACCGTGAAACATTGCCTTGTATGGTTAGAATATAAGCCCATGTCCCTCACACTCTATCAGACTGTGAAGCAATACCCAGCACATTAGAATATAACTCCATGTCCCTTGCACTGTCAGGCTGTGAAACTTTACCAAGTGCAACATGAATACAATTCAATATCATTGACCCCATTTCAGATGGTGAAATATTATCCAGTACAGTCACAATAGAATCCCAAATACCTCACACTGTATAAGAATGTAAAACTTTAACCAGTACAATCAGAATATAATTCCATGTTATCCACACTGTATCAGACTGTGAACAGTCAGGGTATAATCAATGTACCTGACACTGTATCAAACAAACGGTGAAACATTACACAGCACAATTAGGATATATTCCCATGTAATTCACTTTTTTAATTTTGTTCATGGGATATGGGTGTCACTCGCTAGCAAGCATTAATTGGCTGTCCCGGATTACCCTTGTTCAGAGGGTATTTGAGTCAACCACATTGCTGTGGGTTAGTCACATGTAGGCCAGACCAGGTACGAACAGCAGATTTTCTTTTCTAAAGGACATTAGTTTTGATAACTTTCAACCATGAAACCACTGCCATCATTGGTCTTTTAATTCCAGATTGTAATTGGATTCAGATTGCACCATATGCCATGTTGGGATTTGAAACTGGGTCTCCAGAGGATTACCCTGGGTTTCTGGAACAGCATTCCAGTGACAATATCACTGCACTATCGCCTCCCTATGTCAGACAGTAAACCTTGAGAATATAATCCATTTGAAAAAGAATAGAATCCCATGTCCCTCAAACTGCATCAAACTGTGAAACAGAATAGAATCCCATGTCCCTCAAACTGTGTATCAAACTGTGAAACAGAATACAATCCCATGTCCCTCACACTGTGTATCAAACTGTGAAACAGAATAGAATCTCATCTCGCTCACACTGTGTATCAAACAGCAAAAAAGAATAGAATCCCATGTCCCTCAGACTGTGTATCAAACTGTAAAACAGAATAGAATCTCATGTCCCTCACACTGTATCAAACTGTGAAACAGAATAGAATCCCATCTCCCTCACACTGTATCCAACTGTGAAACAGATTAGAATCCGAAGTCCCTCACACTGTATCAAACTGTGAAACAGAATAGAATCCCATGTCTCCCACTGTATCAAACTGTGAAACAGAATAGAATACCATGTCTCCCACTGTATCAAACTGTGAAACAGAATAGAATCCCATCTCCCTCACATTGTATAAAACTGTGAAACAGAATAGAATCCCATCTCCCACACAGTGTGTATCAAACTGTGAAAAAGAATAGAATCCGAAGTCCCGCACACTGCGTATCAAACTGTGAAACAGAAAAGAATCCCATCTCCCTCACACTGTGTATCAAAATGTGAAACAGAATAGAATCCCATGTCCCTCAAATTGTATCAAACTGTAAAACAAAATAGAAACCCATGTCCCTCACACTGCGTATCAAACTGTGAAACAGAATAGAATCCCATGTCCGTCACACTGTGTATCAAACTGTGAAACAGAATACAATCCCATGTCCGTCACACTGTGTATCAAACTGTGAAACAGAATAGAATCCCATATCTCTCACACTGTGTATCAAACTGTGAAACAGAATAGAATCCCATGACCCTCATACTGTGTATCAAACTGTGAAACAGAATAGAATCCCATGTCCCTCAAACTGCATCAAACGCTGAAACAGAATAGAATCCCATGTCCCTCACACTGTGTATCAAACTGTGAAACAGAATAAAATCCCATGTCTCTCACATTGTGTATCAAACTGTGAAACAGAATAGAATCCCATGTCCCTCAAACTGTATCAAACTTTGAAACAGAATAGAATCCCATGTCCCTCACACTGTGTATCAAACTGTGAAACAGAATAGAATCCCATGTCCCTCACACTGTATCAAATTGTGAAACAGAATAGAATCCCATGTCCCTCACTCTGTATCAAACTGTGAAACAGAATAGAATCCCATGTCCCTCACACTGTATCAAACTGTGAAACAGAATAGAATCCCATGTCCCTCACATTGTGTATCAAACTGTGAAACAGAATAGAATCCCATGTCCCTCACATTGTGTATCAAACTGTGAAACAGAATAGAATCCCATGTCCCTCAAACTGTATCAAACATTGAAACAGAATAGAATCCTATGTCCCTCACATTGTGTATCAAACTGTGAAACAGAATAGAATCCCATGTCCCTCAAACTGTATCAAACTGTGAAACAGAATAGAATCCCATGTCCCTCACATTGTGTATCAAACTGTGAAACAGAATAGAATCCCATGTCCCTCACACTGTGTATCAAACTGTGAAACAGAATAGAATCCCATGTCCCTCACACTGTGCATCAAACAGTGAAACAGAATAGAATCCCATGTCCATCACACTGTATCAAACTGTGAAACAGAATAGAATCCCACGTCCCTCAGACTGTGTATCAACCTGTGAAACAGAATAGAATCCCATGTCTCTCACAGTGTGTATCAAACTGTGAAACAGAATAGAATCTCATATCCCTCACACTGTATCAAACTGTGAAACAGAATAGAATCCCATGTCCCTCACACTGTGTATCAAACTGTGAAACAGAATAGAATCCCATGTCCCTAACACTGTATCAAACTGTGAAACAGAATAGAATCCCATGTCCCTCACATTGAATGAAACAGTGAAAGAGAATAGAATCCAATCTCCCTCACACTGTATCAAACGGTGAAACAGAATAGAATCCCATCTCGCTCACACTGTATCAAACTGTGAAACAGAATAGAATCCCATGTCCCTCACACTGTGTATCAAACTGTGAAACAGAATAGAATCCCATGTCCCTCACACTGTATCAAACTGTGAAACAGAATAGAATTCCATGTCCCTCCAACTGTATATCAAACTGTGAAACAGAATAGAATCCCATGTCCCTCACACTGTATCAAACTGTGAAACAGAATAGAATCCCATGTCCCTCACACTGTGTATCAAACTGTGAAACAGAATAGAATCCCATTTCCCTCAAACTGTATCAAACTGTGAAAGAGAATAGAATCCCATGTCACTCGCACTGTGTATCAAACTGTGAAACAGAATAGAATCCCATATCCCACATACTGTATCAAACTGTGAAACAGAATAGAATCCCATGTCCCTCACACTGTATCAAACTGTGAAACAGAATAGAATCCCATGTCCCTCACACTGTATCAAACTGTGAAACAGAATAGAATCCCATGTCCCTCACACTGTGTATCAAACTGTGAAACAGAATAGAATCCCATGTCCCTCACACTGTATCAAACTGTGAAACAGAATAGAATCCCATGTCCCTCACGCTGTATCAAACTGTGAAACAGAATCGAATCCCATGTCCCTCACACTGTATCAAACTGTGAAACAGAATAGAATCCCATGTCCCTCACACTGTGTACCAAACTGTGAAACAGAATAGAATCCCATGTCCCTCACACTGTTTATCAAACTGTGAAACAGAATAGAATCCCATGTACCTTACACTGTGTATAAAACTGTGAAACAGAATAGTATCCCATGTCCCTCACACTGTATCAAACTGTGAAACAGAATAGAATCCCATGTCGCTCACACTGTATCAAACTGTGAAACAGAATAGAAACCCATGTCCCTCACACTGTGTATCAAACTGTGAAACAGAATAGAATCCCATGTCCCTCACACTGTATCAAACTGTGAAACAGAATAGAATCCCATGTCCCTCACACTGTGTATCAAACTGTGAAACAGAATAGAATCCCATGTCCCTCACACTGTGTATCAAACTGTGAAACAGAATAGAATCCCATGTCCCTCCAACTGTGTATCAAACTGAGAAAAAGAATAGAATCCGATGTCCCTCAGACTGTGTATCAAAATGTAAAACAGAATAGAATCCCATATCCCTCATACTCTATCAAACTGTGAAACAGAATAGAATCCGATGTCCCTCACACTGTGTATCAAACTGTGAAACAGAATAGAATTCCATGTCCCTCACACTGTATCAAACTGTGAAACAGAATAGAATCCCATGTCCCTCACACTGTGTATCAAACTGTGAAACAGAATAGAATCCAATGTCCCTCACACTGTGTATCAAACTGTGAAACAGAATAGAATCCAATCTCCCTCACACTGTATCAAACTGTGAAACACAATCGAATCCCATGTCACTCACAATGTGCATCAAACTGTGAAGTAGAATAGAATCCCATGTCCCTCACACTGTGTATCAAACTGCGAAACAGAATAGAATTCCATGTCCATCACACTGTGTATCAAACTGTGAAACAGAATAGAATCCCATGTCCCTCACACTGTGTATCAAACTGTGAAACAGAATAGAATCCCATGTCCCTCAAACTGTGTATCAAACTGAAGTAGAATAGAATCCCATGCCCTTCACACTTTATCAAACTGTGAAACAGAATAGAATCCTATGTCCCTCACATTGTATCAAACTGTGAAAGAGAATAGAATCCTATGTCCCTCACACTGTATAAAACTGTGAAACAGAATAGAATCCCAGGTCCCTCACACTGTGTATCAAACTGTGAAACAGAATACAATCCCATGACTCTCACACTGTGTATCAAACTGTGAAACAGAATAGAATCCCATGTCCCTCACACTGTGAACCAAACTGTGAAACGTAATAGAATCCCATGTCCCTCACACTGTGCATCAAACTGTGAAACAGAATAGAATCCCATGTCCCTCACACTGTGTATCAAACTGTGAAACAGAATAGAATCCCATGCCCTTCACACTGTGTATCAAACTGTGAAACCGAATAGAATTCCATGCCCATCACACGGTGTATCAAACTGTGAAACAGAATAGAATCCCATGTCCCTCACACTGTGTATCAAACTGTGAAACCGAATAGAATTCCATGCCCATCACACTGTGTATCAAACTGTAAAACAGAATAGAATTCCATGTCCCTCACATTGTATCAAACTGTGAAAGAGAATAGAATCCGATGTCCCTCACACTGTATAAAACTGTGAAACAGAATAGAATCCCATGTCCCTCACACTGTGTACCAAACTGTGAAACATAATAGAATGCCATGTCCCTCACACTGTGTATCAAACTGTGAAACAGAATAGAATCCCATGTCCCTCACACTGTATCAAACTTTGAAGTAGAATAGAATCCCATGCCCTTCTCACTGTATCAAACTGTGAAACAGAATAGAATCCCATGACCATCACACTGTGAATCAGTCTGTGAAACAGAATAGAATACCTTGTCCCACACACTGTGTATCAGTCTGTGAAACAGAACAGAATCCCATGTCCCTCACACTGTATCAAACTGTGAAACAGAATAGAATCCCATGTCCCTCACACTGTATCAAACTGAGAAACAGAATAGAATCCCATGTCCCTCACACTGTGTATCAAACTGTGAAACAGAATAGAATCCCATGTCCCTCACACTGTATCAAACTGTGAAACAGAATAGAATCCCATGTCCCTCACACTGTATCAAACTGTGAAACAGAATAGAATCCAATGTCCCTCACACTGTGTATCAAACTGTGAAACAGAATAGAATCCAATGTCCCTCACTCTGTATCAAACTGTGAAACAGAATAGAATCCCATGTCCCTCACACTGTATCAAACTGTGAAACAGAATAGAATCCCATGTCCCTCACATTGTATCAAACTGTGAAACAGAATAGAATCCCATGTCCCTCACACTGTGGATCAAACTGTGAAACAGAATAGAATCCCATGTCCCTCACACTGTGTATCAAACTGTGAAACAGAATAGATTCCCATGTCCCTCACACTGTGTATCAAACTGTGAAACAGAATAGAATCCCATGTCCCTCAAACTGTATCAAACTGTGAAACAGAATAGAATACCATGACCCTCACACTGTATCCAACTGTGAAACAGAATAGAATCCCATGTCCCACACACTGTGTTAAAATGTGAAACAGAATAGAATCCCATCTCCCACACAGTGTGTATCAAACTGTGAAACAGAATAGAATCCCATGTCCCTCACATTGTATCAAACTGTGAAACAGAATAGAATCCCATGTCCCTCACACTGTGGATCAAACTGTGAAACAGAATAGAATCCCATGTCCCTCACACTGTGTATCAAACTGTGAAACAGAATAGATTCCCATGTCCCTCACACTGTGTATCAAACTGTGAAACAGAATAGAATCCCATGTCCCTCAAACTGTATCAAACTGTGAAACAGAATAGAATACCATGACCCTCACACTGTATCCAACTGTGAAACAGAATAGAATCCCATGTCCCACACACTGTGTTAAAATGTGAAACAGAATAGAATCCCATCTCCCACACAGTGTGTATCAAACTGTGAAACAGAATAGAATCCCATGTCCCTCAAACTGTGTTTCAAACTGTGAAACAGAATAGAATCCCATGTCCCTCAAACTGTGTATCAAACTGTGTAACAGAATAGAATCCCATGTCCCTCACACTGAATCAAACTGTGAAACAGAATAGAATCCCATGTCCCTCACACTGTATCAAACAGTGAAACAGAATAGAAACCCATGTACCTCACACTGTGTATCAAACTGAGAAACAGAATAGAATCCCATGTCCCTCACACTATATCAAACTGTGAAACAGAATAGAATCCCATGTCCCTCACACTGTATCAAACTGTGAAACAGAATAGAATCCAATGTCCCTCACACTGTGTATCAAACTGTGAAACAGAATAGAATCCAATGTCCCTCACTCTGTATCAAACTGTGAAACACAATAGAATCCCATGTCCCTAAGGCTGTGTATCAAACTGTGAAACAGAATAGAATACCATGTCCCTCACAGTGTGTATCAAACCATGAAGTAGAATAGAATCCCATGTCCCTCACACTGTTTATCAAACTGTGAAACAGAATAGAATCCCTTGTACCTTACAATGTGTATAAAACTGTGAAACAGAATAGTATCCCATGTCCCTCACACTGTATCGAACTGTGAAAAAGAATAGAATCCAATGTCCCTCAAACTGTACCAAACTGTGAAACAGAATAGAATCCCATGTCCCTCACACTGCATCAAACTGTGAAACAGAATAGAATCCCATGTCCCTCACACTGTATCAAACTGTGAAACAGAATAGAATCCCATGTCCCTCACACTGTGGATCAAACTGTGAAACAGAATAGAATCCCATGTCCCTCACACTGTGTATCAAACTGTGAAACAGAATAGATTCCCATGTCCCTCACACTGTGTATCAAACTGTGAAACAGAATAGAATCTCATCTCCCTCACACTGTGTATCAAACTGTGAAACAGAATAGAACACGATGGCCCTCACACTGTATCAAACTGTGAAACAGAATAGAATACCATGACCCTCACACTGTATCCAACTGTGAAACAGAATAGAATCCCATGTCCCACACACTGTGTTAAAATGTGAAACAGAATAGAATCCCATCTCCCACACAGTTTGTATCAAACTGTGAAACAGAATAGAATCCCATGTCCCTCAAACTGTGTTTCAAACTGTGAAACAGAATAGAATCCCATGTCCCTCAAACTGTGTTTCAAACTGTGAAACAGAATAGAATCCCATGTCCCTCACACTGAATCAAACTGTGAAACAGAATAGAATCCCATGTCCCTCACACTGTATCAAACTGTGAAACAGAATAGAAACCCATGTACCTCACACTGTGTATCAAACTGAGAAACAGAATAGAATCCCATGTCCCTCACACTATATCAAACTGTGAAACAGAAAAGAATCCCATTTCCCTCAAACTGTATCAAACAGTGAAACAGAAAAGAATCCCATGTCCCTCACACTGTGTATCAAACTGTGAAACAGAATAGAATCCCATGTCCCTCACACTGAATCAAACTGTGAAACAGAATGGAATCCCATGTCCCTCACACTGTATCAAACTGTGAAACAGAATAGAATCCCATGTGCCTCACACTGAATCAAACTGTGAAACAGAATAGAATCCCATGTCCCTCACACTGTATCAAACTGTGAAACAGAATAGAATCCCATGTCCCTCACACTGTATCAAACTGTGAAACAGAATAGAATCCCATGTCGCTCACATGCGTATCAAACTGTGAAACAGAATAGAATCCCATGTCGCTCACATGTGTATCAAACTGTGAAACAGAATAGAATCCCATGTCGCTCACATGTGTATCAAACTGTGAAACAGAATAGAATCCCATGTCGCTCACATGTGTATCAAACTGTGAAACAGAATAGAATCCCATGTCGCTCACATGCGTATCAAACTGTGAAACAGAATAGAATCCCATGTCGCTCACATGTGTATCAAACTGTGAAACAGAATAGAATCCCATGTCCCTCACACTGTATCAAAGTGTGAAACAAAATAGAATCCCATGACGCTCACATGTGTATCAAACTGTGAAACAGAATAGAATCCCATGTCGCTCACATGTGTATCAAACTGTGAAACAGAATAGAATCCCATGTCCCTCACACTGTATCAAACTGTGAAACAGAATAGAATCCCATGTCCCTCACACTGTGTATCAAACTGTGAAACAGAATAGAATCTCATGTCCCTCACACTGTGTATCAAACTGTGAAACAGAATAGAATCCCATGTCTCTCACACTGTATCAATCCGTGAAAGAGAATAGAATCCCATATCTCTCACACTGTGTATCAAACTGTGAAACAGAATAGAATCCCATGTCCCTCACGCTGTATCCAACTGTGAAACAGAATAGAAACCCATGTCCCTCACACTGTATCAAACTGTGAAAAAGAATAGAATCCAATGTCCCTCAAACTGTACCAAACTGTGAAACAGAATAGAATCCCATGTCCCTCACACTGTATCAAACTGTGAAACAGAATAGAATCCCATGTCCCTCACACTGTATATCAAACTGTGAAACAGAATAGAATCCCATGTCCCTCACACTGTGTATCAAACTGTGAAACAGAATAGAATCCCATGTCCCTCACACTGTGTATCAAACTGTGAAAAAGAACAGAATCCCATGTCCCTCACACTGTGTATCAAACTGTGAGACAGAATAGAATCCCATGTCCCTCAAACTGTTTCAAACTGTGAAACAGAATAGAATCCCACGTCCCTCACACTATCAAATTGTGAAACAGAATAGAATCCCATGTGCCACACTGTGTATCAAACTGTGAAACAGAATAGAATCCCATGTCCCTCAAACTGTATCAAACAGGGAAATAGAATATAATCCCATGTCCCTCACACTGTGTATCAAACTGTGAAACAAAATAGAATCCCATGTCCCTCACACTGTATATAAAACTGTGAAACAGATTAGAATCCCATGTCCATTACATAGTATCAAACTGGGACACAGAATAGAATCCCATGTCCCTCCCATTGTGGATCTAACAGTGAAAAAGAATAGAATCCCATGTCCCTCACACTGTGTATCAAACTGTGAAACAGAATAGAATCCCAATTCCCTGACACTGTATCAAACTGTGAAACTGAATAGAATCCCATGTCCGTCACACTGTATCAAACAGTGAAACAGAATAGAATGTCATGTCACTCACACTGTATCAAACTGTGAAACAGAATAGAATCCCATGTCCGTCACACTGTATCAAACTGTGAAACAGAATAGAATCCCATCTCCCTCACACTGTGTATCAAACCGTGAAACAGAAAAGAATCCCGTGTCCATCACACTGTGTATCAAACTGTGAAACAGAATAGAATCCCATGTCCCTCACACTGTATCAAACTGTGAAACAGAATAGAGTCCCATGTCCCTCACACTGAGAATCAAACTGTGAAACAGGATAGAATCCCATGTCCCTCACACTGTATCAAACTGTGAAACAGAATAGAGTCCCATGTCCCTCACACTGAGAATCAAACTGTGAAACAGAATAGAATCCCACGACCCTCACACTGTATCAAACTGTGAAACAGAATAGAATCCCATGTCCCTCACATTGTATCAAACTGTGAAATAGAATAGAATCCCATGTCTCTCACACTGTATCAAACTGTGAAACAGGATAGAATCCCATGTCCCTGACACTGTATCAAACTGTGAAACAGAATAGAATCTCATGTCCCTCACACTGTGCATCAAACTGTGAAACAGAATACAATCCCATGCCTCTCACACTGTGTATCAAAATGTGAAACAGAAAAGAATCCCATCTCCCTCATACTGTATCAAACTGTGAAACAGAATAGAATCCCATCTCCCTCACACTGTATCAAACTGTGAAACAGAATAGAATCCCATGTCATTCAAACTGTATCAAACTGTGAAAAAGAATAGAATCCCATGTCTCTCACACTGTGTATCAAACTGTGAAACAGAACATAATCCCATCTCCCTCACACTGTGTATCAAACTGTGAAACAGAATAGAATCGCATCTCCCTCACACTGTATGAAACAGTGAAACAGAATAGAATCCCATGTCCCTCACATTGTGTGTCAAACTGTGAAACAGAATAGAATCCCATGTCCCTGAAACTGTTTCAAACTGTGAAACAGAATAGAATCCCATGTCCGTCACACTGTGTATCAAACTGTGAAACAGAATAGAATCCCATGTCCCTCACACTGTGTAACAAACTGTGAAACAGAATAGATTCCCATGTCCCTCACACTGTGTAACAAACTGTGAAACAGAATAGAATCTCATCTCCCTCACACTGTGTATCAAACTGTGAAACAGAATAGAACACGATGGCCCTCACACTGTATCAAACTGTGAAACAGAATAGAATCCCATGTCCCTCACACTGAGGAGCAAACTGTGAAACAGAACAGAATCCCATGTCCCTCAAACTGTATCAAACTGTGAAACAGAATAGAATACCATGTCCCTCACACTGTGTATCAAACTGTGTAACAGAATAGAATCCCATGTCCCTCACACTGAATCAAACTGTGAAACAGAATAGAATCCCATGTCCCTCACACTGTATCAAACTGAGAAACAGAATAGAATCCCATGTCCCTCACACTATATCAAACTGTGAAACAGAAAAGAATCCCATGTCCCACAGACTGTGTATCAAACAGTGAAACAGAAAAGATACCCATGTCCCTCACACTGTGTATCAAACTGTGAAACAGAATAGAATCCCATGTCCCTCACACTGAATCAAACTGTGAAACAGAATAGAATCCCATGTCCCACACACTGTGTTAAAATGTGAAACAGAATAGAATCCCATCTCCCACACAGTGTGTATCAAACTGTGAAACAGAATAGAATCCCATGTCCCTCAAACTGTGTATCAAACTGTGTAACAGAATAGAATCCCATGTCCTTCACACTGTATCAAACTGTGAAACAGAACATAATCCCATCTCCCTCACACTGTGTATCAAACTGTGAAACAGAATAGAATCGCATCTCCCTCACACTGTATGAAACAGTGAAACAGAATAGAATCCCATGTCCCTCACATTGTGTGTCAAACTGTGAAACAGAATAGAATCCCATGTCCCTGAAACTGTTTCAAACTGTGAAACAGAATAGAATCCCATGTCCGTCACACTGTGTATCAAACTGTGAAACAGAATAGAATCCCATGTCCCTCACACTGTGTAACAAACTGTGAAACAGAATAGATTCCCATGTCCCTCACACTGTGTAACAAACTGTGAAACAGAATAGAATCTCATCTCCCTCACACTGTGTATCAAACTGTGAAACAGAATAGAACACGATGGCCCTCACACTGTATCAAACTGTGAAACAGAATAGAATCCCATGTCCCTCACACTGAGGAGCAAACTGTGAAACAGAACAGAATCCCATGTCCCTCAAACTGTATCAAACTGTGAAACAGAATAGAATACCATGTCCCTCACACTGTGTATCAAACTGTGTAACAGAATAGAATCCCATGTCCCTCACACTGAATCAAACTGTGAAACAGAATAGAATCCCATGTCCCTCACACTGTATCAAACTGAGAAACAGAATAGAATCCCATGTCCCTCACACTATATCAAACTGTGAAACAGAAAAGAATCCCATGTCCCACAGACTGTGTATCAAACAGTGAAACAGAAAAGATACCCATGTCCCTCACACTGTGTATCAAACTGTGAAACAGAATAGAATCCCATGTCCCTCACACTGAATCAAACTGTGAAACAGAATAGAATCCCATGTCCCACACACTGTGTTAAAATGTGAAACAGAATAGAATCCCATCTCCCACACAGTGTGAATCAAACTGTGAAACAGAATAGAATCCCATGTCCCTCAAACTGTGTATCAAACTGTGTAACAGAATAGAATCCCATGTCCCTCACACTGAATCAAACTGTGAAACAGAATAGAATCCCATGTCCCTCACACTGTATCAAACTGTGAAACAGAATAGAAACCCATGTACCTCACACTGTGTATCAAACTGAGAAACAGAATAGAATCCCATGTCCCTCACACTATATCAAACTGTGAAACAGAAAAGAATCCCATGTCCCACAGACAGTGTATCAAACAGTGAAACAGAAAAGAATCCCATGTCCCTCACACTGTGTATCAAACTGTGAAACAGAATAGAATCCCATGTCCCTCACACTGAATCAAACTGTGAAACAGAATAGAATCCCATGTCCCTCACACTGTATCAAACTGTGAAACAGAATAGAAACCCATGTACCTCACACTGTGTATCAAACTGAGAAACAGAATAGAATCCCATGTCCCTCACACTATATCAAACTGTGAAACAGAAAAGAATCCCATGTCCCTCAAACTGTATCATACATTGAAACAGAAAAGAATCCCATGTCCCTCACACTGTGTATCAAACTGTGAAACAGAATAGAATCCCATGTCCCTCACACTGAATCAAACTGTGAAACAGAATAGAATGCCATGTCCCTCACACTGTATCAAACTGTGAAACAGAATAGAATCCCATGTGCCTCACACTGAATCAAACTGTGAAACAGAATAGAATCCCATGTCCCTCACACTGTATCAAACTGTGAAACCGAATAGATTCCCATGTCCCTCACACTGTATCAAACTGTGAAACAGAATAGAATCCCATGTCGCTCACATGCGTATCAAACTGTGAAACAGAATAGAATCCCATGTCGCTCACATGTGTATCAAACTGTGAAACAGAATAGAATCCCATGTCCCTCACACTGTATCAAACTGTGAAACAGAATAGAATCCCATGTCCCTCACACTGTGTATCAAACTGTGAAACAGAATAGAATCTCATGTCCCTCACACTGTGTATCAAACTGTGAAACAGAATAGAATCCCATGTCTCTCACACTGTATCAATCCGTGAAAGAGAATAGAATCCCATATCGCTCACACTGTGTATCAAACTGTGAAACAGAATAGAATCCCATGTCCCTCACACTGTGTATCAAACTCAAAACAGAATAGAATCCCATGTCCCTCACACTGTATCCAACTGTGAAACAGAATAGAATCCCATGTCACTTACACTGTGTTAAACTGTGAAACAGAATAGAATCCAATGTCCCTCACACTGTATCAAACTGTGAAACAGAATAGAATCCCATGTCCCTCACACTGTGTATCAAACTCAAAACAGAATAGAATCCCATGTCTCTCACACTGTATCAAACTGTGAAACAGAATAGAATCCTACGTCCCTCACCTTGTGTATCAAACTGTGAAACAGAATAGAATCTCATCTCCCTCACACTGTGTATCAAACTGTAAAACAGAATAGAATCCCATGTCTCTCACACTGAATCAATCCGTGAAAGAGAATAGAATCCCATATCGCTCACACTGTGTATCAAACTGTGAAACAGAATAGAATCCCATGTCCCTCACACTGTGTATCAAACTCAAAACAGAATAGAATCCCATGTCCCTCACACTGTATCCAACTGTGAAACAGAATAGAATCCCATGTCACTTACACTGTGTTAAACTGTGAAACAGAATAGAATCCAATGTCCCTCACACTGTATCAAACTGTGAAACAGAATAGAATCCCATGTCCCTCACACTGTGTATCAAACTCAAAACAGAATAGAATCCCATGTCTCTCACACTGTATCAAACTGTGAAACAGAATAGAATCCTACGTCCCTCACCTTGTGTATCAAACTGTGAAACAGAATAGAATCTCATCTCCCTCACACTGTGTATCAAACTGTGAAACAGAATAGAATCCCATGTCCCTCACACTGTGTATCAAACAGTGAAACAGAAAAGAATCCCATGTCCCTCACACTGTGTATCAAACTGTGAAACAGAATAGAATCCCATGTCCCTCACACTGAATCAAACTGTGAAACAGAATAGAATCCCATGTCCCTCACACTGTATCAAACTGTGAAACAGAATAGAATCCCATGTGCCTCACATTGTATCAAACTGTGAAACAGAATAGAATCCCATGTCCCTCACACTGTATCAAACTGTGAAACAGAATAGAATCCCATGTCGCTCACATGCGTATCAAACTGTGAAACAGAATAGAATCCCATGTCGCTCACATGTGTATCAAACTGTGAAACAGAATAGAATCCCATGTCCCTCACACTGTATCAAACTGTGAAACAGAATAGAATCCCATGTCCCTCACACTGTGTATCAAACTGTGAAACAGAATAGAATCTCATGTCCCTCACGCTGTGTATCAAACTGTGAAACAGAATAGAATCCCATGTCTCTCACACTGTATCAATCCGTGAAAGAGAATAGAACCCCATATCTCTCACACTGTGTATCAAACTGTGAAACAGAATAGAATCCCATGTCCCACACACTGCATCAAACTGTGAAAAAGAATAGAATCCAATGTCCCTCAAACTGTACCAAACTGTGAAACAGAATAGAATCCCATGTCCTTCACACTGTATCAAACTGTGAAACAGAATAGAATCCCATGTCCCTCACACTGTATATCCAACTGTGAAACAGAACAGAATCCCATGTCCCTCACACTGTATCAAACTGTGAAAAACAATAGAATCCAATGTCCCTCAAACTGTACCAAACTGTGAAACAGAATAGAATCCCATGTCCCTCACACTGTATCAAACTGTGAAACAGAATAGAATCCCATGTCCCTCACACTGTATATCAAACTGTGAAACAGAATAGAATCCCATGTCCCTCACACTGTGTATCAAACTGTGAAACAGAATAGAATCCCATGTCCCTCACACTGTGTATCAAACTGTGAAACAGAATAGAATCCCATGTCCCTCACACTGTGTATCAAACTGTGAGACAGCATAGAATCCCATGTCCCTCAAACTGTTTCAAACTGTGAAACAGAATAGAATCCCACGTCCCTCACACTATCAAATTGTGAAACAGAATAGAATCCCATGTGCCACACACTGTGTATCAAACTGTGAAACAGAATAGAATCCCATGTCCCTCAAACTGTATCAAACTGGGAAATAGAATATAATCCCATGTCCCTCACGCTGTATCAAACAGTGAATCAGAATAGAATCCCATGTCCCTCACACTGTGTATCAATCTGTGAAACAGAATAGAATCCCATGTCCCTCACACTGTATATAAAACTGTGAAACAGATTAGAATCCCATGTCCATTACATTGTATCAAACTGGGACACAGAATAGAATCCCATGTCCCTCCCATTGTGGATCTAACTGTGAAAAAGAATAGAATCCCATGTCCCTCACACTGTGTATCAAACTGTGAAACAGAATAGAATCCCAATTCCCTGACACTGTATCAAACTGTGAAACTGAATAGAATCCCATGTCCGTCACACTGTATCAAACAGTGAAACAGAATAGAATGTCATGTCCCTCACACTGTGTATCAAACTGTGAAACAGAATAGAATCCCATGTCCTTCACACTGTATCAAACAGTGAAACAGAATAGAATCCCATTCCCTCACACTGTGTATCAAACTGTGAAACAGAAAAGAATCCCGTGTCCATCACACTGTGTATCAAACTGTGAAACAGAATAGAATCCCATGTCCCTCACACTGTATCAAACTGTGAAACAGAATAGAGTCCCATGTCCCTCACACTGAGAATCAAACTGTGAAACAGGATAGAATCCCATGTCACTCACACTGTATCAAACTGTGAAACAGAATAGAATCCCACGACCCTCACACTGTATCAAACTGTGAAACAGAATAGAATCCCATGTCCCTCACATTGTATCAAACTGTGAAACAGAATAGAATCCCATGTCCCTCACACTGTATCAAACTGTGAAACAGAATAGAATCTCATGTCCCTCATACTGTGCATCAAACTGTGAAACAGAATACAATCCCATGCCTCTCACACTGTGTATCAAAATGTGAAACAGAAAAGAATCCCATCTCCCTCATACTGTATCAAACTGTGAAACAGAATAGAATCCCATCTCCCTCACACTGTATCAAACTGTGAAACAGAATAGAATCCCATGTCATTCAAACTGTATCAAACTGTGAAAAAGAATAGAATCCCATGTCTCTCACACTGTGTATCAAACTGTGAAACAGAACATAATCCCATCTCCCTCACACTGTGTATCAAACTGTGAAGCAGAATAGAATCGCATCTCCCTCACACTGTATCAAACTGTGAAACAGAATAGAATCCCATGTCCCTCACATTGTGTGTCAAACAGTGAAACAGAATAGAATCCCATGTCCCTGAAACTGTTTCAAACTGTGAAACAGAATAGAATCCCATGTCCGTCACACTGTGTATCAAACTGTGAAACAGAATAGAATCCCATGTCCCTCACACTGTGTAACAAACTGTGAAACAGAATAGATTCCCATGTCCCTCACACTGTATCAAACTGTGACACAGAATAGAATCTCATCTGCCTCACACTGTGTATCAAACTGTGAAACAGAATAGAATCTCATCTCCCTCACACTGTGTATCAAACTGTGAAACAGAATAGAACACGATGGCCCTCACACTGTATCAAACTGTGAAACAGAATAGAATCCCATGTCCCTCACACTGAGGATCAAACTGTGAAACAGAACAGAATCCCATGTCCCTCAAACTGTGTCAAACTGTGAAACAGAATAGAATACCATGTCCCTCACACTGTATCCAACTGTGAAACAGAATAGAATCCCATGTCCCACACACTGTGTTAAAATGTGAAACAGAATAGAATCCCATCTCCCACACAGTGTGTATCAAACTGTGAAACAGAATAGAATCCCATGTCCCTCAAACTGTGTTTCAAACTGTGAAACAGAATAGAATCCCATGTCCCTCAAACTGTGTATCAAACTGTGTAACAGAATAGAATCCCATGTCCCTCACACTGAATCAAACTGTGAAACAGAATAGAATCCCATGTCCCTCACACTGTATCAAACTGTGAAACAGAATAGAAACCCATGTACCTCACACTGTGTATCAAACTGAGAAACAGAATAGAATCCCATGTCCCTCACACTATATCAAACTGTGAAACAGAAAAGAATCCCATGTCCCTCAAACTGTATCATACAGTGAAACAGAAAAGAATCCCATGTCCCTCACACTGTGTATCAAACTGTGAAACAGAATAGAATCCCATGTCCCTCACACTGAATCAAACTGTGAAACAGAATAGAATGCCATGTCCCTCACACTGTATCAAACTGTGAAACAGAATAGAATCCCATGTGCCTCACACTGAATCAAACTGTGAAACAGAATAGAATCCCATGTCCCTCACACTGTATCAAACTGTGAAACAGAATAGATTCCCATGTCCCTCACACTGTATCAAACTGTGAAACAGAATAGAATCCCATGTCGCTCACATGCGTATCAAACTGTGAAACAGAATAGAATCCCATGTCGCTCACATGTGTATCAAACTGTGAAACAGAATAGAATCCCATGTCCCTCACACTGTATCAAACTGTGAAACAGAATAGAATCCCATGTCCCTCACACTGTGTATCAAACTGTGAAACAGAATAGAATCTCATGTCCCTCACACTGTGTATCAAACTGTGAAACAGAATAGAATCCCATGTCTGTCACACTGTATCAATCCGTGAAAGAGAATAGAATCCCATATCGCTCACACTGTGTATCAAACTGTGAAACAGAATAGAATCCAATGTCCCTGACACTGTGTATCAAACTCAAAACAGAATAGAATCCCATGTCCCTCACACTGTGTATCAAACTGTGAAACAGAATAGAATCCCATGTCCCTCACACTGTGTATCAAACTCAAAACAGAATAGAATCCCATGTCTCTCACACTGTATCCAACTGTGAAACAGAATAGAATCCCATGTCACTTACACTGTGTTAAACTGTGAAACAGAATAGAATCCAATGTCCCTCACACTGTATCAAACTGTGAAACAGAATAGAATCCCATGTCCCTCACACTGTGTATCAAACTCAAAACAGAATAGAATCCCATGTCTCTCACACTGTATCAAACTGTGAAACAGAATAGAATCCTACGTCCCTCACCTTGTGTATCAAACTGTGAAACAGAATAGAATCTCATCTCCCTCACACTGTGTACCAAACTGTAAAACAGAATAGAATCCCATGTCTCTCACACTGTATCAATCCGTGAAAGAGAATAGAATCCCATATCGCTCACACTGTGTATCAAACTGTGAAACAGAATAGAATCCCATGTCCCTCACACTGTGTATCAAACTCAAAACAGAATAGAATCCCATGTCCCTCACACTGTATCCAACTGTGAAACAGAATAGAATCCCATGTCACTTACACTGTGTTAAACTGTGAAACAGAATAGAATCCAATGTCCCTCACACTGTATCAAACTGTGAAACAGAATAGAATCCCATGTCCCTCACACTGTGTATCAAACTCAAAACAGAATAGAATCCCATGTCTCTCACACTGTATCAAACTGTGAAACAGAATAGAATCCTACGTCCCTCACCTTGTGTATCAAACTGTGAAACAGAATAGAATCTCATCTCCCTCACACTGTGTATCAAACTGTAAAACAGAATAGAATCCCATGTCCCTCACACTGTGTATCAAATTGTGAAATAGAATAGAATCCCATGAACCACACACTGTATCAAACTGTGGAACAGAATAGAATTCCATCTCCCTCACGCTGTGTATCAAACTGTGAAAGAGAATAGAATCCCATGTCCCTCACACTTCATCAAACTGTGAAAGAGAATAAAATCCCATGTCTCTCAAACTGTATCAAACTGTGAAACAGAATAGAATCCCATGTCCCTCACACTGTGTATCAAACAGTGAAAGAGAATAGAATCCCATCTCCCGCACACTGTGTATCAAGCTGTGAAAAAGAATAGAATCCAATGTCCTTCACACTGAATCAAACTGTGAAACAGAATAGAATCCCATGTCCCTCAACTGTATAAAACTGTGAAACAGAATAGAATCCCATGTCCCTCACACTGTATCAAACTGTAAAACAGAATAGAATCAAATTTCCCTCAAACTGTATCAAGCTGTGAAACAGAATAGAATCCCATGTCCCTCACACTGTGCATCAAACTGTGAAACAGAATAGAATCCCATGTCCCTCACACTGTGTATCAAACTGTGAAACAGAATAGAATCCCATGTCCCTCAACTGTATAAAACTGGGAAACAGAATAGAATCCCATGGCCCTCACACTGTGTATAAAACTGAGAAAAGGAATAGAATCCCATGTCCCTCACACTGTGTATCAAACTGTAAAACAGAATAGAATCAAATTTCCCTCACACTGTATCAAACTGTGAAACAGAATAGAATCCCATGTCCCTCACACTGTGTATCAAACTGTGAAACAGAATAGAATCCCATGTTCCTCACACTGTGTATCAAACTGTGAAACAGAATAGAATCTCATGTCCCTCACACTGTGTATCAAACTGTGAAACAGAATAGAATCCCATCTCACTCACATTGTATCAAACTGTGAAACAGAATAGAATCCCATGTCCCTCACACTGTATCAAACTGCGAAACAGAATAGAATCCAATGTACCTCACACTGTGTATCAAACTGTGAAACAGAATAGAATCCCATCTCACTCACATTGTATCAAACTGTGAAACAGAATAGAATCCCATGTCCATTACATTGTATCAAACTGGGAATCAGAATAGAATCCCATGTCCCTCACACTGTGTATCAAACTGTGAAACAGAATAGAATCCCATGTCCCTCACACTGTGTATCAAACTGTGAAACAGAATAGAATCCCATGTCCCTCACACTGTATCAAACTGTGAAACAGAATAGAATCCCATGTCCCTCACACTGTATCAAACTGTGAAACAGAATAGAATCCCATGTCCCTCACATTGTATCAAACTGTGAAACAGAAATGAATCCCATGTCCCTCACACTGTGTATCAAACTGTGAAACAGAATAGAATCCCATGTCCCTCACACTGTGTATCAAACTGTGAAACAGAATAGAATCCCATGTCCCTCACACTGTGTATCATACTGTGAAACAGAATAGAATCCCATGTCCCTCACACTGTGTATCAATATGTGAAAGAGAATAGAATCCCATGTCCCTCACACTGTGTATCAAACTGTGAAACAGAATAGAATCCAACGTCTCTCACAATGTGTATCAAACTGAGAAACAGAATAGAATCCCATCTCCCTCACACTGTGCATCAAACTGTGAAACAGAATAGAATCCCGGGTCCCACAGACTGTGTATCAAACTGTAAAACAGAATAGAATCCCATGTCCCTCACACTGTATCAAAATGTGAAACTGAATAGAATCAAACACTGTGTATCAAATTGTGAAATAGAATAGAATCCCATGTCCCTCACACTGTATCAAACTGTGAAACAGAATAGAATCCCATGTCCCTCACACTGCATCAAGTTGTGAAACAGAATAGAATCCCATGTCCCTCACACTGCGTATCAAACTGTGAAACAGAATAGAATCCCATGTCCCTCACCCTGTGTATCAAACTGTGAAACAGAATAGAATCTCATGTCCCTCACACTGTGCATCAAACTGTGAAACAGAATAGAATCCCATGTCCCTCACACTGTATCAAACTGTGAAAAAGAATAGAATCCCATGTCCTTCACACTGAATCAAACTGTGAAACAGAATAGAATCCCATATCCCTCACACTGTATCAAACTGTAAAACAGAATAGAATCAAATTTCCCTCAAACTGTACCAAACTGTGAAACAGAATAGAATCCCATGTCCCTCACACTGTGCATCAAACTGTGAAACAGAATAGAATCGCATCTCCCTCAAACTGTATCAAAATGTGAAACAGAATAGAATACGATGTCCCTCAACTGTATAAAAGTGGGAAACAGAATAGAATCCCATGTCCCTCACACTGCGTATCAAACTGTGAAACAGAATAGAATCCCATGTCCCTCACACTGTATCAAACTGTAAAACAGAATAGAATCAAATTTCCCTCAAACTGTATCAAACTGTGAAACATAATTGAATCCCATGTTCCTCACACTGTGTATCAAACTGTGAAAGAGAATAGAATCCCATGTTCCTCACACTGTGTATCAAACTGTGAAACAGAATAGAATCTCATCTCCCTCACACTGTGTATCAAACTGTGAAACAGAATAGAATCCCATGTCCATTACATTGTATCAAACTGGGAAACAGATTAGAATCCCATGTCCCTCCCATTGTGGATCTAAATGTAAAACAGAATAGAATCCCATGTCCCTCACACTGTATCAAACAGTGAAACAGAATAGAATCCAATGTACCTCACACTGTGTATCAAACTGTGAAACAGAATAGAATCCCATCTCACTCACATTGTATCAAACTGTGAAACAGAATAGAATCCCATGTCCCTCACACTGAATCAAACTGTGAAACAGAATAGAATGCCATGTCCCTCACACTGTATCAAACTGTGAAACAGAATAGAATCCCATGTCCCACACACTGTGTTAAAATGTGAAACAGAATAGAATCCCATCTCCCACACAGTGTGTATCAAACTGTGAAACAGAATAGAATCCCATGTCCCTCAAACTGTGTTTCAAACTGTGAAACAGAATAGAATCCCATGTCCCTCAAACTGTGTATC
Source organism: Cetorhinus maximus (assembly GCF_964194155.1). Taxonomy (NCBI): domain Eukaryota; kingdom Metazoa; phylum Chordata; class Chondrichthyes; order Lamniformes; family Cetorhinidae; genus Cetorhinus; species Cetorhinus maximus. The sequence continues at coordinate 860,097 of NC_135899.1, read as the reverse complement.
AAACTGTGTAACAGAATAGAATCCCATGTCCCTCACACTGAATCAAACTGTGAAACAGAATAGAATCCCATGTCCCTCACACTGTATCAAACTGTGAAACAGAATAGAAACCCATGTACCTCACACTGTGTATCAAACTGAGAAACAGAATAGAATCCCATGTCCCTCACACTATATCAAACTGTGAAACAGAAAAGAATCCCATGTCCCTCAAACTGTATCATACAGTGAAACAGAAAAGAATCCCATGTCCCTCACACTGTGTATCAAACTGTGAAACAGAATAGAATCCCATGTCCCTCACACTGAATCAAACTGTGAAACAGAATAGAATGCCATGTCCCTCACACTGTATCAAACTGTGAAACAGAATAGAATCCCATGTGCCTCACACTGAATCAAACTGTGAAACAGAATAGAATCCCATGTCCCTCACACTGTATCAAACTGTGAAACAGAATAGATTCCCATGTCCCTCACACTGTATCAAACTGTGAAACAGAATAGAATCCCATGTCGCTCACATGCGTATCAAACTGTGAAACAGAATAGAATCCCATGTCGCTCACATGTGTATCAAACTGTGAAACAGAATAGAATCCCATGTCCCTCACACTGTATCAAACTGTGAAACAGAATAGAATCCCATGTCCCTCACACTGTGTATCAAACTGTGAAACAGAATAGAATCTCATGTCCCTCACACTGTGTATCAAACTGTGAAACAGAATAGAATCCCATGTCTGTCACACTGTATCAATCCGTGAAAGAGAATAGAATCCCATATCGCTCACACTGTGTATCAAACTGTGAAACAGAATAGAATCCAATGTCCCTGACACTGTGTATCAAACTCAAAACAGAATAGAATCCCATGTCCCTCACACTGTGTATCAAACTGTGAAACAGAATAGAATCCCATGTCCCTCACACTGTGTATCAAACTCAAAACAGAATAGAATCCCATGTCTCTCACACTGTATCCAACTGTGAAACAGAATAGAATCCCATGTCACTTACACTGTGTTAAACTGTGAAACAGAATAGAATCCAATGTCCCTCACACTGTATCAAACTGTGAAACAGAATAGAATCCCATGTCCCTCACACTGTGTATCAAACTCAAAACAGAATAGAATCCCATGTCTCTCACACTGTATCAAACTGTGAAACAGAATAGAATCCTACGTCCCTCACCTTGTGTATCAAACTGTGAAACAGAATAGAATCTCATCTCCCTCACACTGTGTACCAAACTGTAAAACAGAATAGAATCCCATGTCTCTCACACTGTATCAATCCGTGAAAGAGAATAGAATCCCATATCGCTCACACTGTGTATCAAACTGTGAAACAGAATAGAATCCCATGTCCCTCACACTGTGTATCAAACTCAAAACAGAATAGAATCCCATGTCCCTCACACTGTATCCAACTGTGAAACAGAATAGAATCCCATGTCACTTACACTGTGTTAAACTGTGAAACAGAATAGAATCCAATGTCCCTCACACTGTATCAAACTGTGAAACAGAATAGAATCCCATGTCCCTCACACTGTGTATCAAACTCAAAACAGAATAGAATCCCATGTCTCTCACACTGTATCAAACTGTGAAACAGAATAGAATCCTACGTCCCTCACCTTGTGTATCAAACTGTGAAACAGAATAGAATCTCATCTCCCTCACACTGTGTATCAAACTGTAAAACAGAATAGAATCCCATGTCCCTCACACTGTGTATCAAATTGTGAAATAGAATAGAATCCCATGAACCACACACTGTATCAAACTGTGGAACAGAATAGAATTCCATCTCCCTCACGCTGTGTATCAAACTGTGAAAGAGAATAGAATCCCATGTCCCTCACACTTCATCAAACTGTGAAAGAGAATAAAATCCCATGTCTCTCAAACTGTATCAAACTGTGAAACAGAATAGAATCCCATGTCCCTCACACTGTATCAAACAGTGAAAGAGAATAGAATCCCATCTCCCGCACACTGTGTATCAAGCTGTGAAAAAGAATAGAATCCAATGTCCTTCACACTGAATCAAACTGTGAAACAGAATAGAATCCCATGTCCCTCAACTGTATAAAACTGTGAAACAGAATAGAATCCCATGTCCCTCACACTGTATCAAACTGTAAAACAGAATAGAATCAAATTTCCCTCAAACTGTATCAAGCTGTGAAACAGAATAGAATCCCATGTCCCTCACACTGTGCATCAAACTGTGAAACAGAATAGAATCCCATCTCCCACAAAATGTATCAAACTGTGAAACAGAATAGAATCCCATGTCCCTCAACTGTATAAAACTGGGAAACAGAATAGAATCCCATGGCCCTCACACTGTGTATAAAACTGAGAAAAGGAATAGAATCCCATGTCCCTCACACTGTGTATCAAACTGTAAAACAGAATAGAATCAAATTTCCCTCACACTGTATCAAACTGTGAAACAGAATAGAATCCCATGTCCCTCACACTGTGTATCAAACTGTGAAACAGAATAGAATCCCATGTTCCTCACACTGTGTATCAAACTGTGAAACAGAATAGAATCTCATGTCCCTCACACTGTGTATCAAACTGTGAAACAGAATAGAATCCCATCTCACTCACATTGTATCAAACTGTGAAACAGAATAGAATCCCATGTCCCTCACACTGTATCAAACTGCGAAACAGAATAGAATCCAATGTACCTCACACTGTGTATCAAACTGTGAAACAGAATAGAATCCCATCTCACTCACATTGTATCAAACTGTGAAACAGAATAGAATCCCATGTCCATTACATTGTATCAAACTGGGAATCAGAATAGAATCCCATGTCTCTCACACTGTGTATCAAACTGTGAAACAGAATAGAATCCCATGTCCCTCACACTGTGTATCAAACTGTGAAACAGAATAGAATCCCATGTCCCTCACACTGTATCAAACTGTGAAACAGAATAGAATCCCATGTCCCTCACACTGTATCAAACTGTGAAACAGAATAGAATCCCATGTCCCTCACATTGTATCAAACTGTGAAACAGAAATGAATCCCATGTCCCTCACACTGTGTATCAAACTGTGAAACAGAATAGAATCCCATGTCCCTCACACTGTGTATCAAACTGTGAAACAGAATAGAATCCCATGTCCCTCACACTGTGTATCATACTGTGAAACAGAATAGAATCCCATGTCTCTCACACTGTATCAATCTGTGAAAGAGAATAGAATCCCATGTCCCTCACACTGTGTATCAAACTGTGAAACAGAATAGAATCCAACGTCTCTCACAATGTGTATCAAACTGAGAAACAGAATAGAATCCCATCTCCCTCACACTGTGCATCAAACTGTGAAACAGAATAGAATCCCGGGTCCCACAGACTGTGTATCAAACTGTAAAACAGAATAGAATCCCATGTCCCTCACACTGTATCAAAATGTGAAACTGAATAGAATCAAACACTGTGTATCAAATTGTGAAATAGAATAGAATCCCATGTCCCTCACACTGTATCAAACTGTGAAACAGAATAGAATCCCATGTCCCTCACACTGCATCAAGTTGTGAAACAGAATAGAATCCCATGTCCCTCACACTGCGTATCAAACTGTGAAACAGAATAGAATCCCATGTCCCTCACCCTGTGTATCAAACTGTGAAACAGAATAGAATCTCATGTCCCTCACACTGTGCATCAAACTGTGAAACAGAATAGAATCCCATGTCCCTCACACTGTATCAAACTGTGAAAAAGAATAGAATCCCATGTCCTTCACACTGAATCAAACTGTGAAACAGAATAGAATCCCATATCCCTCAACTGTATAAAGCTGTGAAACAGAATAGAATCCCATGTCCCTCACACTGTATCAAACTGTAAAACAGAATAGAATCAAATTTCCCTCAAACTGTACCAAACTGTGAAACAGAATAGAATCCCATGTCCCTCACACTGTGCATCAAACTGTGAAACAGAATAGAATCGCATCTCCCTCAAACTGTATCAAAATGTGAAACAGAATAGAATCCGATGTCCCTCAACTGTATAAAAGTGGGAAACAGAATAGAATCCCATGTCCCTCACACTGCGTATCAAACTGTGAAACAGAATAGAATCCCATGTCCCTCACACTGTATCAAACTGTAAAACAGAATAGAATCAAATTTCCCTCAAACTGTATCAAACTGTGAAACATAATTGAATCCCATGTTCCTCACACTGTGTATCAAACTGTGAAAGAGATTAGAATCCCATGTTCCTCACACTGTGTATCAAACTGTGAAACAGAATAGAATCTCATCTCCCTCACACTGTGTATCAAACTGTGAAACAGAATAGAATCCCATGTCCATTACATTGTATCAAACTGGGAAACAGATTAGAATCCCATGTCCCTCCCATTGTGGATCTAAATGTAAAACAGAATAGAATCCCATGTCCCTCACACTGTATCAAACAGTGAAACAGAATAGAATCCAATGTACCTCACACTGTGTATCAAACTGTGAAACAGAATAGAATCCCATCTCACTCACATTGTATCAAACTGTGAAACAGAATAGAATCCCATGTCCATTACATTGTATCAAACCGGGAAACAGAATAGAATCCCATGTCCCTCACACTGTGTATCAAACTGTGAAACAGAATAGAATCCCATGTCCCTCACACTGTGTATCAAACTGTGAAACAGAATAGAATCCCATGTCCCTCACACTGTATCAAACTGTGAAACAGAATAGAATCCCATGTCCCTCACACTGTATCAAACTGTGAAACAGAATAGAATCCCATGTCCCTCACACTGTGTATCAAACTGTGAAACAGAATAGAATCCCATGTCCCTCACACTGTGTATCAAACTGTGAAACAGAATAGAATCCCATGTCCCTCACACTGTATCAAACTGTGAAACTGAATAGAATCCCATGTCCCTCACACTGTATCAAACTGTGAAACAGAATAGAATCCCATCTCCCTCACACTGTACAAAACTGTGACACAGAATAGAAACCCATGTCCCTCACACTGTATCAAACTGTGAAACAGAATAGAATCCCATGTCCCTCACACTGAGTATCAAATGTGAAACAGAATAGAATCCCATGTCCCTCACACTGTATAAAACTGTGAAACAGAATAGAATACCATGCCCCTCACACTGTATCAAACTGTGAAACAGAATAGAATCCCATGTCCCCACACTGTATCAAACTGTGAAACAGAATAGAATCCCATGTCCCTCACATGCGTATCAAACTGTGAAACAGAATAGAATCCCATGTCCCTCACACTGTATCAAACTGTGAAACAGAATAGAATCCCATGTCCCTCACACTGTGTATCAAACTGTGAAACAGAATAGAATCCCATGTCTCTCACACTGTATCAATCTGTGAAAGAGAATAGAATCCCATATCTCTCACACTGTGTATCAAACTGTGAAACAGAATAGAATCCAACGTCTCTCACACTGTGTATCAAACTGTGAAACAGAATAGAATACCATGTCCCTCAAACTGATTTCAAACTGTGAAAGAGAATAGCATCCCATGTCCCTCACACTGTGTATCAAACTGTGAAACAGAATAGAATCCCATGTCCCTCACACTGTGCATCAAACTGTGAAACAGAATAGAATCCCATGTACCTCACACTGTATCAAACTGTGAAACATAATAGAAACCCATGTACCTCACACTGTGTATCAAACTGAGAAACAGAATAGAATCCCATGTCCCTCACACTGAATCAAACTGTGAAACAGAATAGAATCCCATGTCCCTCAAAGTGTATCAAACAGTGAAACAGAATATAATGCCATGTCCCTCACACTTTGTATCATACTGTGGAACAGAATAGAATCCCATATCCCTCACACTGTGTATCAAACTGTGAAGCAGAATAGAATCCCATGTCCCTCACACTGTATCAAACTGTGAAACAGAATAGAATCCCATGTCCCTCACACTGTATCAAACTGTGAAACAGAATAGAATCCCATGTCCCTCACACTGTATCAAACTGTGAAACAGAATAGAATCCCATGTCCCTCACATGCGTATCAAACTGTGAAACAGAATAGAATCCCATGTCCCTCACACTGTATCAAACTGTGAAACAGAATAGAATCCCATGTCCCTCACACTGTGTATCAAACTGTGAAACAGAATAGAATCCCATGTCCCTCACACTGTGTATCAAACTGTGAAACAGAATAGAATCCCATGTCTCTCACACTGTATCAATCTGTGAAAGAGAATAGAATCCCATATCTCTCACACTGTGTATCAAACTGTGAAACAGAATAGAATCAAACGTCTCTCACAATGTGTATCAAACTGTGAAATAGAATAGAATCCCATGTCCCTCAAGCTGTATCAAACTGTGAAACAGAATAGAATCCCATGTCCCTCACACTGTGTATCAAACTGTGAAACAGAATAGAATCTCATGTCCCTCACACTGTGTATCAAACTGTGAAACAGAATAGCATCCCATCTCCCTCACACTGAATCAAACTGTGAAACAGAATAGAAAACCATGTCCCTCACACTCAATCAAACTGTGAAACAGAATAGAATCCCATGTCCCTCACACTGAATCAAACTGTGAAACAGAATAGAATCCCATGTCCCTCAACTGTATATAACTATGAAACAGAATAGAATCCCATGTCCCTCACACTGTGCATCAAACTGTGAAAAAGAATAGGATCCGATCTCCCTCAAACTGTACCAAACTGTGAAACAGAATAGAATCCCATGTCCCTCAACTGTATAAAACTGGGAAACAGAAAAGAATCCCATGTCCCTCACACGGTATCAAACTGTAAAACAGAATAGAATCCCATGTCCCTCACACTGTGTATCAAACTGTGAAACAGAATAGAATCCCATGTTCCTCACACTGTGTATCAAACTGTGAAAGAGAATAGAATCCCATGTTCCTCACACTGTGTATCAAACAGTGAAACAGAATAGAATCCCATCTCCCTCACACTGTGTATCAAACTGTGAAACAGAATAGAATATCATGTCCCTCACACTGTGTATAAAACTGTGAAACAGAATAGAATCCCATCTCACTCACATTGTATCAAACTCTGAAACAGAATAGAATCCCATGTCCATTACATTGTATCAAACTGCGAAGCAGAATAGAATCCTATGTCCCTCACACTGTGTATCAAACTGTGAAACAGAATAGAATCCCATGTCCCTCACACTGTATCAAACTGTGAAACTGAATAGAATCCCATGTCCCTCACACTGTATCAAACTGTGAAACAGAATAGAATCCCATCTCCCTCACACTGTACAAAACTGTGACACAGAATAGAAACCCATGTCCCTCACACTGTATCAAACTGTGAAACAGAATAGAATCCCATGTCCCTCACACTGAGTATCAAATGTGAAACAGAATAGAATCCCATGTCCCTCACACTGTATAAAACTGTGAAACAGAATAGAATACCATGCCCCTCACACTGTATCAAACTGTGAAACAGAATAGAATCCCATGTCCCCACACTGTATCAAACTGTGAAACAGAATAGAATCCCATGTCCCTCACATGCGTATCAAACTGTGAAACAGAATAGAATCCCATGTCCCTCACACTGTATCAAACTGTGAAACAGAATAGAATCCCATGTCCCTCACACTGTGTATCAAACTGTGAAACAGAATAGAATCCCATGTCTCTCACACTGTATCAATCTGTGAAAGAGAATAGAATCCCATATCTCTCACACTGTGTATCAAACTGTGAAACAGAATAGAATCCAACGTCTCTCACACTGTGTATCAAACTGTGAAACAGAATAGAATACCATGTCCCTCAAACTGATTTCAAACTGTGAAAGAGAATAGCATCCCATGTCCCTCACACTGTGTATCAAACTGTGAAACAGAATAGAATCCCATGTCCCTCACACTGTGCATCAAACTGTGAAACAGAATAGAATCCCATGTACCTCACACTGTATCAAACTGTGAAACATAATAGAAACCCATGTACCTCACACTGTGTATCAAACTGAGAAACAGAATAGAATCCCATGTCCCTCACACTGAATCAAACTGTGAAACAGAATAGAATCCCATGTCCCTCAAAGTGTATCAAACAGTGAAACAGAATATAATGCCATGTCCCTCACACTTTGTATCATACTGTGGAACAGAATAGAATCCCATATCCCTCACACTGTGTATCAAACTGTGAAGCAGAATAGAATCCCATGTCCCTCACACTGTATCAAACTGTGAAACAGAATAGAATCCCATGTCCCTCACACTGTATCAAACTGTAAAACAGAATAGAATCCCATGTCCCTCACACTGTATCAAACTGTAAAACAGAATAGAATCCCATGTCCCTCACACTGTATCAAACTGTGAAACAGAATAGAATCCCATGTCCCTCACACTGAATCAAACTGTGAAACAGAATAGAATCCCATGTCCCTCACACTGTATCAAACTGTAAAACAGAATAGAATCCCATGTCCCTCACACTGTATCAAACTGTGAAACAGAATAGAATCCCATGTCCCTCACACTGTATCAAACTGTGAAACAGAATAGAATCCCATGTCCCTCACATGCGTATCAAACTGTGAAACAGAATAGAATCCCATGTCCCTCACACTGTATCAAACTGTGAAACAGAATAGAATCCCATGTCCCTCACACTGTGTATCAAACTGTGAAACAGAATAGAATCCCATGTCCCTCACACTGTGTATCAAACTGTGAAACAGAATAGAATCCCATGTCTCTCACACTGTATCAATCTGTGAAAGAGAATAGAATCCCATATCTCTCACACTGTGTATCAAACTGTGAAACAGAATAGAATCAAACGTCTCTCACAATGTGTATCAAACTGTGAAATAGAATAGAATCCCATGTCCCTCAAGCTGTATCAAACTGTGAAACAGAATAGAATCCCATGTCCCTCACACTGTGTATCAAACTGTGAAACAGAATAGAATCTCATGTCCCTCACACTGTGTATCAAACTGTGAAACAGAATAGCATCCCATCTCCCTCACACTGAATCAAACTGTGAAACAGAATAGAAAACCATGTCCCTCACACTCAATCAAACTGTGAAACAGAATAGAATCCCATGTCCCTCACACTGAATCAAACTGTGAAACAGAATAGAATCCCATGTCCCTCAACTGTATATAACTATGAAACAGAATAGAATCCCATGTCCCTCACACTGTGCATCAAACTGTGAAAAAGAATAGGATCCGATCTCCCTCAAACTGTACCAAACTGTGAAACAGAATAGAATCCCATGTCCCTCAACTGTATAAAACTGGGAAACAGAAAAGAATCCCATGTCCCTCACACGGTATCAAACTGTAAAACAGAATAGAATCCCATGTCCCTCACACTGTGTATCAAACTGTGAAACAGAATAGAATCCCATGTTCCTCACACTGTGTATCAAACTGTGAAAGAGAATAGAATCCCATGTTCCTCACACTGTGTATCAAACAGTGAAACAGAATAGAATCCCATCTCCCTCACACTGTGTATCAAACTGTGAAACAGAATAGAATATCATGTCCCTCACACTGTGTATAAAACTGTGAAACAGAATAGAATCCCATCTCACTCACATTGTATCAAACTCTGAAACAGAATAGAATCCCATGTCCATTACATTGTATCAAACTGCGAAGCAGAATAGAATCCTATGTCCCTCACACTGTGTATCAAACTGTGAAACAGAATAGAATCCAATGTCCCTCAAAGTGTATCAAACAGTGAAACAGAATATAATGCCATGTCCCTCACACTTTGTATCATACTGTGGAACAGAATAGAATCCCATATCCCTCACACTGTGTATCAAACTGTGAAGCAGAATAGAATCCCATGTCCCTCACACTGTATCAAACTGTGAAACAGAATAGAATCCCATGTCCCTCACACTGTATCAAACTGTAAAACAGAATAGAATCCCATGTCCCTCACACTGTATCAAACTGTAAAACAGAATAGAATCCCATGTCCCTCACACTGTATCAAACTGTGAAACAGAATAGAATCCCATGTCCCTCACACTGAATCAAACTGTGAAACAGAATAGAATCCCATGTCCCTCACACTGTATCAAACTGTAAAACAGAATAGAATCCCATGTCCCTCACACTGTATCAAACTGTGAAACAGAATAGAATCCCATGTCCCTCACACTGTATCAAACTGTGAAACAGAATAGAATCCCATGTCCCTCACATGCGTATCAAACTGTGAAACAGAATAGAATCCCATGTCCCTCACACTGTATCAAACTGTGAAACAGAATAGAATCCCATGTCCCTCACACTGTGTATCAAACTGTGAAACAGAATAGAATCCCATGTCCCTCACACTGTGTATCAAACTGTGAAACAGAATAGAATCCCATGTCTCTCACACTGTATCAATCTGTGAAAGAGAATAGAATCCCATATCTCTCACACTGTGTATCAAACTGTGAAACAGAATAGAATCAAACGTCTCTCACAATGTGTATCAAACTGTGAAATAGAATAGAATCCCATGTCCCTCAAGCTGTATCAAACTGTGAAACAGAATAGAATCCCATGTCCCTCACACTGTGCATCAAACTGTGAAACAGAATAGAATCCCATGTCCCTCACACTGTGTATCAAACTGTGAAACAGAATAGAATCTCATGTCCCTCACACTGTGTATCAAACTGTGAAACAGAATAGCATCCCATCTCCCTCACACTGAATCAAACTGTGAAACAGAATAGAAAACCATGTCCCTCACACTCAATCAAACTGTGAAACAGAATAGAATCCCATGTCCCTCACACTGAATCAAACTGTGAAACAGAATAGAATCCCATGTCCCTCAACTGTATATAACTATGAAACAGAATAGAATCCCATGTCCCTCACACTGTGCATCAAACTGTGAAAAAGAATAGGATCCGATCTCCCTCAAACTGTACCAAACTGTGAAACAGAATAGAATCCCATGTCCCTCAACTGTATAAAACTGGGAAACAGAAAAGAATCCCATGTCCCTCACACGGTATCAAACTGTAAAACAGAATAGAATCCCATGTCCCTCACACTGTGTATCAAACTGTGAAACAGAATAGAATCCCATGTTCCTCACACTGTGTATCAAACTGTGAAAGAGAATAGAATCCCATGTTCCTCACACTGTGTATCAAACAGTGAAACAGAATAGAATCCCATCTCCCTCACACTGTGTATCAAACTGTGAAACAGAATAGAATATCATGTCCCTCACACTGTGTATAAAACTGTGAAACAGAATAGAATCCCATCTCACTCACATTGTATCAAACTCTGAAACAGAATAGAATCCCATGTCCATTACATTGTATCAAACTGCGAAGCAGAATAGAATCCTATGTCCCTCACACTGTGTATCAAACTGTGAAACAGAATAGAATCCCATGTCCCTCAAAGTGTATCAAACAGTGAAACAGAATATAATGCCATGTCCCTCACACTTTGTATCATACTGTGGAACAGAATAGAATCCCATATCCCTCACACTGTGTATCAAACTGTGAAGCAGAATAGAATCCCATGTCCCTCACACTGTATCAAACTGTGAAACAGAATAGAATCCCATGTCCCTCACACTGTATCAAACTGTAAAACAGAATAGAATCCCATGTCCCTCACACTGTATCAAACTGTAAAACAGAATAGAATCCCATGTCCCTCACACTGTATCAAACTGTGAAACAGAATAGAATCCCATGTCCCTCACACTGAATCAAACTGTGAAACAGAATAGAATCCCATGTCCCTCACACTGTATCAAACTGTAAAACAGAATAGAATCCCATGTCCCTCACACTGTATCAAACTGTGAAACAGAATAGAATCCCATGTCCCTCACACTGTATCAAACTGTGAAACAGAATAGAATCCCATGTCCCTCACATGCGTATCAAACTGTGAAACAGAATAGAATCCCATGTCCCTCACACTGTATCAAACTGTGAAACAGAATAGAATCCCATGTCCCTCACACTGTGTATCAAACTGTGAAACAGAATAGAATCCCATGTCCCTCACACTGTGTATCAAACTGTGAAACAGAATAGAATCCCATGTCTCTCACACTGTATCAATCTGTGAAAGAGAATAGAATCCCATATCTCTCACACTGTGTATCAAACTGTGAAACAGAATAGAATCAAACGTCTCTCACAATGTGTATCAAACTGTGAAATAGAATAGAATCCCATGTCCCTCAAGCTGTATCAAACTGTGAAACAGAATAGAATCCCATGTCCCTCACACTGTGCATCAAACTGTGAAATAGAATAGAATCCCATGTCCCTCACACTGTGTATCAAACTGTGAAACAGAATAGAATCTCATGTCCCTCACACTGTGTATCAAACTGTGAAACAGAATAGCATCCCATCTCCCTCACACTGAATCAAACTGTGAAACAGAATAGAAAACCATGTCCCTCACACTCAATCAAACTGTGAAACAGAATAGAATCCCATGTCCCTCACACTGAATCAAACTGTGAAACAGAATAGAATCCCATGTCCCTCAACTGTATATAACTATGAAACAGAATAGAATCCCATGTCCCTCACACTGTGCATCAAACTGTGAAAAAGAATAGGATCCGATCTCCCTCAAACTGTACCAAACTGTGAAACAGAATAGAATCCCATGTCCCTCAACTGTATAAAACTGGGAAACAGAAAAGAATCCCATGTCCCTCACACGGTATCAAACTGTAAAACAGAATAGAATCCCATGTCCCTCACACTGTGTATCAAACTGTGAAACAGAATAGAATCCCATGTTCCTCACACTGTGTATCAAACTGTGAAAGAGAATAGAATCCCATGTTCCTCACACTGTGTATCAAACAGTGAAACAGAATAGAATCCCATCTCCCTCACACTGTGTATCAAACTGTGAAACAGAATAGAATATCATGTCCCTCACACTGTGTATAAAACTGTGAAACAGAATAGAATCCCATCTCACTCACATTGTATCAAACTCTGAAACAGAATAGAATCCCATGTCCATTACATTGTATCAAACTGCGAAGCAGAATAGAATCCTATGTCCCTCACACTGTGTATCAAACTGTGAAACAGAATAGAATCTCATGTCCCTCACACTGTGTATAAAACTGTGAAACAGAATAGAATCCCATCTCACTCACATTGTATCAAACTCTGAAACAGAATAGAATCCCATGTCCATTACATTGTATCAAACTGTGAAACAGAATAGAATCCCATGTTCCTCATACTGTGAAACAAACTGTGTAACAGAATAGAATCCCATGCCCTCATACTGTGAAACAAACTTTGTAAAAGAATAGAATCCCATGCCCTCATACTGTATCAAACTGTGAAACTGAATAGAATCCCATGTCCCTCACACTGTATCAAACTGTGAAACAGAATAGAATCCAATGTACCTCACACTGTGTATCAAACTGTGAAACAGAATAGAATCCCATCTTCCTCAAACTGTGTCAAACTGTGAAACAGAATAGAATCCCATGTCCCTCAACTGTATAAAACTGGGAAACAGAAGAGAATCCCATGTCCCTCACACGGTATCAAACTGTAAAACAAAATAGAATCCCAAGTCCCTCACACTGTGTATCAAACTGTGAAACAGAATAGAATCCCATGTCTCTCACACTGTATCAAACTGTGAAACAGAATAGAATCCCATTTCCCTCAAACTGTATCAAACTGTGAAACAGAATAGAATCCCATTTCCCTCAAACTGTATCAAACTGTAAAACAAAATAGAATCCCATGTCCCTCACACTGTGTATCAAACTGTGAAACAGAATAGAATCCCATTTCCCTCAAACTGTATCAAACTGTGAAACAGAATAGAATCCCATGTCCCTCACACTGTGCATCAAACTGTGAAACAGAATAGGATCCCATCTCCCTCAAACTGTATCAAACAGTGAAAGAGAATAGAATCCCATGTCCCTCAACTGTATCAAACAGTGAAAGAGAATAGAATCCCATGTCCCTCAACTGTATCAAACTGTGAAACAGAATAGAATCCCATGTCCCTCACACTGTGTATCAAACTGTGAAAGAGAATAGAATCCCATGTTCCTCACACTGTGTATCAAACTGTGAAACAGAATAGAATCCCATGTCCCTCACACTGTATCAAACTGTGAAACAGAATAGAATCCCATCTCACTCACATTGTATCAAACTGTGAAACAGAATAGAATCTCATGTCACTCACACTGTGTATCAAACTGTGAAACGTAATTGAATCCCATGTTCCTCACACCGTGTATCAAACTGTGAAACAGAATAGAATCCCATCTCACTCACTTTGTATCAAACTGTGAAACAGAACAAAATCCCATGTCCATTACATTGTATCAAACTGGGAAACAGAATAGAATCCCATGTCCCTCACACTGTATCAAACTGTGAAGCAGAATAGAATCCCATGTCCCTGATACTGTATCAAACTGTGAAACTGAATAGAATCCCACGTCCCTCACACTGTATCAAACAGTGAAACAGAATAGAATTCCATGTCCCTCACACTGTGTATCAAACTGTGAAACATAATAGAATCCGGTGTCTCTCACACTGTAACAAACAGTGAAACAGAATAGAATCCCATGTCCCTCACACTGAGTATCAAATGTGAAACAGAATAGAATCCCATGTCCCTCACACTGTGTATCAAACTGTGAAACAGAATAGAATCCCATGTCCCTCACACTGAGTATCAAATGTGAAACAGAATAGAATCCCATGTCCCTCACACTGTGTATCAAATGTGAAACAGAATAGAATCCCATGTCCCTCACATGCGTATCAAACTGTGAAACAGAATAGAATCCCATGTCCCTCACACTGTATCAAACTGTGAAACAGAATAGAATCCCATGTCCCTCACACTGTGTATCAAACTGTGAAACAGAATAGAATCCCATGTCCCTCACACTGTGTATCAAACTGTGAAACAGAATGGAATCCCATGTCTCTCACACTGTATCAATCTGTGAAACAGAATAGAATCCCATGTCCCACAGACTGTGTATCAAACCGTAAAACAGAATAGAATCCCATGTCCCTCACACTGTATCAAACTGTAAAACAGAATAGAATCCCATTTCCCTCAAACTGTATCAAACTGTGAAATAGAATAGAATCCCATCTCCCTCACACTGTATCAAACTGTGAAACAGAACAGAATCCCATGTCCCTCAAACTGTATCAAACTGTGAAACAGAATAGAATCCCATGTCCCTCACACTGACTATCAATTGTGAAACAGAATAGAATCCCATGTCCCTCACACTGTGTATCAAACTGTGAAACAGAATAGAATCCCATGTCCCTCACACTGTGTATCAAACTGTGAAACAGAATAGAATCTCAAGTCTGTCACACTGTATCAATCTGTGAAACAGAATAGAATCCCATGTCCCACAGACTGTGTATCAAACTGTAAAACAGAACAGAATCCCATGTCCCTCACACTGTGTATCAAACTGTGAAACAGAATAGAATCCCATGTCTCTCACACTGTATCAATCTGTGAAACAGAATAGAATCACACGTCCCACAGACTGTGTATCAAACTGTAAAACAGGATAGAATCCCATGTCCCTCACCCTGTATCAAACTGTAAAACAGAATAGAATCCCATTTCCCTCAAACTGTATCAAACTGTGAAATAGAATAGAATCCCATCTCCCTCACACTGTATCAAACTGTGAAACAGAACAGAATCCCATGTCCCTCAAACTGTATCAAACAGTGAAACAGAAAAGAATCCCATGTCCCTCACACTGTGCATCAAACTGTGAAACAGAATAGAATCCCATGTCCCTCACACTGCGTATCAAAATGTAAAACAGAATAGAATCCCATGTCCCTCACACTGTATCAAACTGCGAAACAGAATAAAATCCCATGTCCCTCACACTGTGTATCAAACTATGAAACAGAATAGAATCCCATGTCCCTCACACTGTATCAAACTGTGAAACAGAATAGAATCCCATGTCCCTCACACTGTATCAAACTGTGAAATAGAATAGAATCCCATTTCCCTCACACTGTACAAAACTGTGAAACAGAATAGAATCCCATGTCCCTCACACTGAGTATCAAATGTGAAACAGAATAGAATCCCATGTCCCTCACACTGTATCAAACTGTGAAACAGAATAGAATAACATGCCCCTCACACTGAATCAAACTGTGAGACAGAATAGAATCCCATGTCCCTCACACTGTATATCAAACTGTGAAACAGAATAGAATGCCATGTCCCTCACACTGTATCAAACTGTGAAACAGAATAGAATGCCATGTCCCTCACACTGTATCAAACTGTGAAACAGAATAGAATCCCATGTCCCTCACATGCGTATCAAACTGTGAAACAGAATAAAATCCCATGTCCCTCACACTGTGTATCAAACTGTGAAACAGAATAGAATCCCATGTCTCTCACACTGTATCAATCTGTGAAAGAGAATAGAATCCCATATCTCTCACACTGTGTATCAAACTGTGAAACAGAATAGAATCCAACGTCTCTCATAACGTGTATCAAACTGTGAAACAGAATAGAATCCCATCTCCCTCACACTGTGCATCAAACTGTGAAACAGAATAGAATCCCGGGTCCCACAGACTGTGTATCAAACTGTAAAACAGAATAGAATCCCATGTCCCTCACACTGTATCAAAATGTGAAACTGAATAGAATCAAACACTGTGTATCAAATTGTGAAATAGAATAGAATCCCATGTCCCTCACACTGCATCAAGCTGTGAAACAGAATAGAATCCCATGTCCCTCACACTGTGTATCAAACTGTGAAACAGAATAGAATCTCATGTCCCTCACACTGTGCATCAAACTGTGAAACAGAATAGAATCCCATGTCCCTCACACTGTATCAAACTGTGAAAAAGAATAGAATCCCATGTCCTTCACACTGAATCAAACTGTGAAACAGAATAGAATCCCATGTCCCTCAACTGTATAAAACTGTGAAACAGAATAGAATCCCATGTCCCTCACACTGTATCAAACTGTAAAACAGAATAGAATCAAATTTCCCTCAAACTGTATCAAACTGTGAAACAGAATAGAATCCCATGTCCCTCACACTGTGCATCAAACTGTGAAACAGAATAGAATCCCATCTCCCTCAAACTGTATCAAACTGTGAAACAGAATAGAATCCCATGTCCCTCAACTGTATAAAAGTGGGAAACAGAATAGAATCCCATGTCCCTCACATTGTGTATAAAACTGTGAAACAGAATAGAATCCCATGTCCCTCACACTGTATCAAACTGTGAAACATAATAGAATCCCATGTCCATTACATTGTATCAAACTGGGAAACAGAATGGAATCCCATGTCTCTCCCATTGTGGATCTAAATGTAAAACAGAATAGAATCCCATGTCCCTCACACTGTATCAAACTGTGAAACAGAATAGAATCCAATGTACCTCACACTGTATCAAACTGTGAAACAGAATAGAATCCCATCTCACTCACATTGTATCAAACTGTGAAACAGAATAGAATCCCATGTCCATTACATTGTATCAAACTGGGAAACAGAATAGAATCCCATGTCCCTCACACTGTGTCTCAAACTGTGAAACAGAATAGAATCCCATGTCCCTCACACTGTATCAAACTGTGAAACAGAATAGAATCCCATGTCCCTCACACTGTATCAAACTGTGAAACAGAATAGAATCCCATATCCCTCACACTGTATCAAACTGTGAAACAGAATAGAATCCCATGTCCCTCACACTGTGTATCAAACTGTGAAACAGAATAGAATCCCATGTCCCTCACACTGTGTATCAAACTGTGAAACAGAATAGAATCCCATGTCCCTCACACTGTATCAAACTGTGAAACTGAATAGAATCCCATGTCCCTCACACTGTATCAAACTGTGAAACAGAGTAGAATCCCATCTCCCTCACACTGTGTATCAAACTGTGAAACAGAATAGAATCCCATGTCCCTCACACTGTGTATCAAACTGTGAAACAGAATAGAATCCCATGTCCCTCACACTGTATCAAACTGTGAAACAGAATAGAATCCCATGTCCCTCACACTGTATCAAACTGTGAAACAGAATAGAATCCCATGTCCCTCACACTGAGTATCAAATGTGAAACAGAATAGAATCCCATGTCCCTCACACTGTATCAAACTGTGAAACAGAATAGAATACCATGCCCCTCACACTTTATCAAACTGTGAAACAGAATAGAATCCCATGTCCCTCACACTGTATCAAACTGTGAAACAGAATAGAATCCCATGTCGCTCACATGCGTATCAAACTGTGAAACAGAATAGAATCCCATGTCCCTCACACTGTGTATCAAACTGTGAAACAGAATAGAATCCCATGTCTCTCACACTGTATCAATCTGTGAAAGAGAATAGAATCCCATATCTCTCACACTGTGTATCAAACTGTGAAACAGAAAAGAATCCAACGTCTCTCACACTGTGTATCAAACTGTGAAACAGAATAGAATACCATGTCCCTCAAACTGTATCAAACTGTGAAACAGAATAGCATCCCATGTCCCTCACACTGTGTATCAAACTGTGAACCAGAATAGAATCCCATCTCCCTCACACTGTGTATCAAACTGTAAAACAGAATAGAATCCCATGTCCCTCACTCTGTATCAAAATGTGAAACTGAATAGAATCAAACACTGTGTATCAAATTGTGAAATAGAATAGAATCCCATGTCCCTCACACTGCATCAAACTGTGAAACAGAATAGAATCCCATGTCCCTCACACTGCGTATCAAACTGTGAAACAGAATAGAATCCCATGTCCCTCACCCTGTGTATCAAACTGTGAAACAGAATAGAATCTCAGGTCCCTCACACAGTGTATCAAACTGTGAAACAGAATAGAATCCCATCTCCCTCAAACTGTATCAAACTGTGAAACAGAATAGAATCCCATGTCCCTCAACTGTATAAAACTGGGAAACAGAATAGAATCCCATATCTCTCACACTGTGCATCAAACTGTGAAACAGAATAGAATCCCATGTCCCTCACACTGTATCAAACTGTAAAACAGAATAGACTCCCATTTCCCTCAAACTGTATCAAACTGTGAAAGAGAATAGAATCCCATCTCCAACACACTGTGTATCAAGCTGTGAAAAAGAATAGAATCCCATGTCCCTCAAACTGTATCAAACAGTGAAACAGAAAAGAATCCCATGTCCCTCACACTGTATCAAACTGTGAAACAGAATTGAAACTCATGTCCCTCACACTGTGTATCAAACTGGGAAGCAGAATAGAATCCCATGTCCCTCCCATTGTGGATCCAACTGTAAAACAGAATAGAATCCCATGTCCCTCACACTGTGCATCAAACTGTGAAACAGAATAGAATGCCATGTCCCTCACACTGTGTATCAAACTGTGAAACAGAATAGAATCCCATGTCCCTCACACTGTGTATCAAACTGTGAAACAGAATAGAATCCCATGTCCCTCACACTGTGTATCAAACTGTGAAACAGAATAGAATCCCATGTCCCTCACACTGTGTATCAAAATGTGAAACAGAATAGAATCCCATGTCCCTCACACTGTATCAAACTGTAAAACAGAATAGAATCCCATGTCCCTCACACTGTGCATCAAACTGTGAAACAGAATAGAATGCCATGTCCCTCACACTGTGTATCAAACTGTGAAACAGAATAGAATCCCATGTCCCTCACACTGTGTATCAAACTGTGAAACAGAATAGAATCCCATGTCCCTCACACTGTGTATCAAACTGTGAAACAGAATAGAATCCCATGTCCCTCACACTGTGTATCAAAATGTGAAACAGAATAGAATCCCATGTCCCTCACACTGTATCAAACTGTAAAACAGAATAGAATCCCATGTCCCTCACACTGTATCAAACAGTGAAACAGAATAGAATCCCATGTCCCTCACACTGTATCAAACTGTGAAACAGAATAGAATCCCATGTCCCTCCCATTGTGGATCTAAATTTAAAACAGAATAGAATCCCATATCTCTCACACTGTGTATAAAACTGTGAAACAGAATAAAATCCCATCTCACTCACCTTGTATCAAACTGTGAAACAGAATAGAATCCCATGTCCATTACATTGTATCAAACTGGGAAGCAGAATAGAATCCCATGTCCCTCACACTGTATCAAACTGTGAAACAGAATAGAATCCCATGTCCCTCCCATTGTGGATCTAAATTTAAAACAGAATAGAATCCCATGTCCATCACACTGTATCAAACAGTGAAACAGAATAGAATCCCATGTCCCTCATACTGTATCAAACTGTGAAACAGAATAGAATCCCATGTCCCTCCCATTGTGGATCTAAATTTAAAACAGAATAGAATCCCATGTCCCTCACACTGTGTAACAAACTGTGTAACAGAATAGAATCCCATGCCCCTCATACTGTATCAAACTGTGAAACAGAATAGAATCCCATGTCCCTCACACTGAATCAAACTGTGAAACAGAATAGAATCCCATGTCCCTCACACTGTATCAAACTGTGAAACAGAATAGAATCCCATGTCCCTCACACTGTATCAAACTGTAAAACAGAATAGAATCCCATGTCCCTCATACTGTATCAAACTGTGAAACAGAATAGAATCCCATCTCACTCACATTGTATCAAACTGTGAAACAGAATAGAATCCCATATCTCTCACACTGTGTATCAAACTGTAAAACAGAATAGAATCCCATGTCCCTCACACTGTATCAAACTGTGAAACAGAATAAAATCCCATCTCACTCACATTGTATCAAACTGTGAAACAGAATAGAATCCCATGTCCATTACATTGTATCAAACTGGGAAGCAGAATAGAATCCCATGTCCCTCATACTGTATCAAACTGTGAAACAGAAGAGAATCCCATGTCCCTCACACGGTATGAAACTGTAAAACAAAATAGAATCCCAAGTCCCTCACACTGTGTATCAAACTGTGAAACAGAATAGAATCCCATTTCCCTCAAACTGTATCAAACTGTGAAACAGAATAGAATCCCATGTCGCTCACACTGTGCATCAAACTGTGAAACAGAATAGGATCCCATCTCCCTCAAACTGTATCAAACTGTGAAACAGAATAGAATCCCATGTTCCTCACACTGTGTATCAAACTGTGAAAGAGAATAGAATCCCATGTCCCTCAACTGTATCAAACTGTGAAACAGAATAGAATCCCATGTTCCTCACACTGTGTATCAAACTGTGAAAGAGAATAGAATCCCATGTTCCTCACACTGTGTATCAAACTGTGAAACCAAATAGAATCCCATCTCCCTCACACTGTTTATCAAACTGTGAAACATAATTGAATCCCATGTTCCTCACACTGTGTATCAAACTGTGAAAGAGAATAGAATCCCATGTCCCTCACACTGTATCAAACTGTGAAACAGAATAGAATCCCATGTCCCTGATACTGTATCAAACTGTGAAAGAGAATAGAATCCCGTGTCTCTCACACTGTAACAAACAGTGAAACAGAATAGAATCCCATGTCCCTCACACTGTGTATCAAACTGTGAAACAGAATAGAATCCCATGTCCCTCACACTGAGTATCAAATGTGAAACAGAATAGAATCCCATGTCCCTCACACTGTGTATCAAACTGTGAAACAGAATAGAATCCCATGTCCCTCACACTGTGTATCAAACTGTGAAACAGAATAGAATCCCATGTCCCTCACACTGAGTATCAAATGTGAAACAGAATAGAAACCCATGTCCCTCACACTGTGTATCAAACTGTGAAACAGAATAGAATCCCATGTCCCTCACACTGTGTATCAAACTGTGAAACAGAATAGAATCCCATGTCCCTCACACTGAGTATCAAATGTGAAACAGAATAGAATCCCATGTCCCTCACACTGTATCAAACTGTGAAACAGAATAGAATCCCATGTACCTCACACTGTATCAAACTGTGAAACAGAATAGAATCCCATGTCCCTCACACTGTGTATCAAACTGTGAAACAGAATAGAATCCCATGTCTCTCACACTGTATCAATCTGTGAAACAGAATAGAATCCCATGTCCCACAGACTGTGTATCAAACTGTAAAACAGAATAGAATCCCATGTCCCTCACACTGTATCAAACTGTGAAACAGAATAGAATCCCATGCCCCTCACACTGTGTATCAAACTGTGAAACAGAACAGAATCCCATGTCCCTCAAACTGTATCAAGCAGTGAAACAGAATAGAATCCCATGCCCCTCACACTGTGTATCAAACTGTGAAACAGAATAGAATCCCATGTCCCTCACACTGTATCAAACTGTGAAACAGAACAGAATCCCATGTCCCTCAAACTGTATCAAACAGTGAAACAGAAAAGAATCCCATGTCCCTCACACTGCGTATCAAACTGTGAAACAGAATAGAATCCCATGTCCCTCAACTGTATAAAACTGTGAAACAGAATAGAATCCCATGTCCCTCACACTGTATCAAACTGTAAAACAGAATAGAATCAAATTTCCCTCAAACTGTATCAAACTGTGAAACAGAATAGAATCCCATGTTCCTCACACTGTGTATCAAACTGTGAAACAGAATAGAATCCCATGTCCCTCACACTGTATCAAACTGTGAAACAGAATAGAATCCCATGTCCCTCACACTGTGTATCAAACTGTGAAACAGAATATAATCCCATGTCCCTCACACTGAATCAAACTGTGAAACAGAATAGAATCCCATGTCCCTCACAATGTATCAAACTGTAAAACAGAATAGAATCAAATTTCCCTCAAACTGTATCAAACTGTGAAACAGAATAGAATCCCATGTCCCTCACACTGTGCATCAAACTGTGAAACAGAATAGAATCCCATCTCCCTGAAACTGTATCAAACTGTGAAACAGAACAGAATCCCATGTCCCTCCACTGTATAAAACTGGGAAACAGAATAGAATCCCATGTCCCTCACACGGTATCAAACTGTAAAACAGAATAGAATCCCATGTCCATTACATTGTATCAAACTGGGAAGCAGAATAGAATCCCATGTCCCTCACACTGTATCAAACTGTGAAACAGAATAGAATCCCATGTCCCTCACACTGTGTATCAAACTGTGTAACAGAATAGAATCCCATGCCCCTCATACTGTATCAAACTGTGAAACTGAATAGAATCCCATGTCCCTCACACTGTATCAAACTGTGAAACAGAATAGAATCCCATGTCCCTCACACTGTATCAAACTGTGAAACAGAATAGAATCCCATCTCCCTCACACTGTATCAAACTGTGAAACAGAATAGAATCCCATGTCCCTCACACTGTGTATCAAAATGTGAAACAGAATAGAATCCCATGTCCCTCACACTGTGTATCAAACTGTGAAACAGAACAGAATCCCATGTCCCTCACACTGTATAAAACTGTGAAACAGAATAGAATCCCATGTCCCTCACACTGTGTATCAAACTGTGAAACTGAACAGAATCCCATGTCCCTCACACTGTATCAAACTGTGAAACAGAATAGAATCCCATGTCCCTCACACTGTTTAAAACTGTGAAACAGAATAGAATCCCATGTCCCTCACACTGTATCAAACTGTGAAACAGAATAGAATCCCATGTCCCTCACACTGTATCAAACTGTGAAACAGAATAGAATCCCATGTCCCTCACACTGTTTAAAACTGTGAAACAGAATAGAATCCCATGTCCCTCACACTGTATCAAACTGTGAAACAGAATAGAATCCCATGTCCCTCACACTGTATCAAACTGTGAAACAGAATAGAATCCCATGTCCCTCAAACTGTATCAAACTGTGAAACAGAATAGAATCCCATGTCCCTCACACTGCGTATCAAACTGTGAAACAGAATAGAATCCCATGTCCCTCACACTGTATCAAACTGTGAAACTTTAACCAGTATAGTTAGAGTATACCGACATATTGCTCACAGTGTATCAGGCTGTGACATCTTACCGTCAAGACTGAGGAAGTATGTCTTGCTGTTATGGCTGACATTGTTTCTCACGATGCATGTATACACGCCACAATCTGTTATTTGCAGCTCTTCAATAAACATTGTGCTGTTGTCAACATCCATCCTGATCTTTGAACTGTTAAAGATTTCCTTCGAATCTTTCTCCCACCTGATGCTACTTGCTTTTCCAATTTTCAGAATGCATCTAAATTGAACACGATTCATTGCTTTTTCTTGATTCTGAATGATCAGTGGTGGTCCCAGCTCTTCTGTCAAATAAGAGAGTCATAAAGATTGTCAAACCGAACTTCAAGATATATTCACAGCTCACTACCAAGAGGAAATGCTGCAATTTATGAACACAGCAAGAATAACAAAAGTATATTGAACAAATGTGCTGCTGGCCTCCTGTCTATGAGAGGTTCATGTGGTGAACCTTTGCTGATGGCTAAAGAGATCAATAATCAATATTTCAGGCCCTCAGGTCATGCTTGCAAGCATCCTTTAATTGGAGCCTTTGGCATCCCACTAGACAGCTGACTTGGCTACCACGCAATGCTGAAAGTCTTTGGGTATATGATCGTCTTTTTTCTTATTCATTCACAGGATGTGAGCTTCGCTGGCTGGGCCAGCATTTATTGCCCATCCCTAGTTGCCTCTTGAGGAGGTGGTGGTGAGCTGCCTTCTTGAACCGCTGCAGTCCATGTGGTGTAGGTACACCAACAGCGCTGTAAGGAAGGGAGTTCCAGGATTTTGACCCACCGATAGTGAAGGAACGGCGATATATTTCCAAGTCAGGATGGTGAATGACTTGGAGGGGAATTTCCAGGTGGTGGTGTTCCCATCTCTCTGCTGCCCTTGTCCTTCTAGATGGTAGTGGTCGTGGGCTTGGCAGGTGCTGTTGAAGGAGCCTTGGTGAATTCCTGCAGTGCATCTTGTAGATGGTACACACTGCTGCTACTGTGCGTCGGTGGTGGAGGGGGTGATTGTTTGTGGATGTGGTGCCAATCAAGTGGGGCTGCTATGTCCTGGATGGTGTCAAGCTTCTTGAGTGTTGTGGGAGCTGCACTCATCCAAGCAAGTGGGGAACATTACATCGCACTCCTGACTTGTGGCTTGTCGATGGTGGACAGACTTTGGGGTGTCAGGAGATGAGTTACTCACCATAGGATTGCCAGCTTCTGACCTGCTCTTGTAGCCACAGTCTTTATATGGCTGGTCCAGTTCACTTCCTGATCAAAGGTAACCCCCAGGATGTTGATAGTGGGGGATTCAGTGATGGTCATGCTATTGAATGTCAAGGGGCGATGGTTGGATTCTCTCTTGTTGGAGATGGTCATTGTCTGACACTTGTGTGGCGTGAATATCACTTAGAAACAGAGAAACTAGGAGCAGGAGTAGGCCATTTCGCCTTTCGAGCCTGCTCCACCATTCAATATGATCATGGCTGATCCTCTATCTCAACGACCTAATCCTGCGCTCTCCTCATACCCTTTGATGCCAGAAGTCTTACTTGATTTAAATCTTTATGATCCTGTGAGGACTTGACAGGGTGGATGTGGAGAAGATGTTTCCTCTTGTGGGAGAATCTAGAACTACGGGTCACTGTTTAAAAATAAGGGGTTGCTCATTCAAGATAGTGATGAGGAGAAATGTTTTCACTTAGAGGGTACTGAGTGTATAGAACTCTTGTTTAGCTGAAAAAAGAGACATGTCTAAGCTTTTCATCTCGCACTCATCAGGACACTCGCAAGAATACCAATATAAGGGGAAAACAACAATTTATACTGTATGTGAAGAGGGCCTAAGACAGTCACTTGTGGCCCTGAAAAATGTCCAGTCTACCACAGATTACCCTGGAAGGGTAAGGTATCTTAAAAATGTGAGCAACAGGTGAAGCTAGCTGTTTCACGCTGCTACTATGCAGTAGCAACACGAGTGGGTATTCGCCACTAACAGGATGCTGCTGTCAAGCCAAAAAGACGTTCTGCCTATCACACAAATGAGTGATGTGGTATATGAATTTCAGTGTCAGTGTGATGCTGGGTATGTAGACCATATGTCCCAAAGACTGGTGGATCATATCAAACAGCAGGTCCCAGACACTGTTCACAACGGGCAAGGTACAGACCTGTACCCAACCAGCCTGTGCTTACAAAACTCAAAACACAGTGTCCCACATTAGGTGTGATTCCGCGATTGGACAACATTTGCTAAATAATCCTCTGTGTGCTAAGAATTACGCTGACAACCAATTCAAGATTGTTAGTTGGGCTCGCAGTGTGGTGCATTTCCGTGTACTGGAAGCTACATATATTAATACACGGAGCCCTGTTCTTTGCAGACAGAAAGAACATGTACACACATTGTTCCTGTTTCAGCCAAACAAAATCAGTGACAGCCATTCGCTGACTCATTCCTCAGGGCAATGCCTTGACCAATCAGGGTCAAGCTGCCTGGTTTAAATTTCAAACAATTCTTGTCAGTGAATTGTCAGTCGCCAGAAATCTCCCCGAGGCACCTCTGTGCCTCAGGGAGATCAGTTTAAGTCTTGAAAAATGTAATAAAGGTCAAAAAAAATTTTAAGGACATGTCCTCTCATGTTAACCTGTCACATGAGCTGGGACATGTCCATTAATTTTTTCAAAAAATTTTATTTAATTAATGAACCCTTCACGAAACCTCATCCCGCCCGTGGATGAGATTTCATGAAAAATGCGAAGGCCGCCTGGGCTCTTCACCTGCTCCCAACCTTAAGGTTGGACAGGCATCATTCTTAACAGCTTTAATTACTTTGTTAATGGCCTTAACAGGCCTTTGACAGTTTGACGGGTGCACTGCTGATGTGGCTGTGAGCAGTGACATCGGGACACATGCCCGACGTCATCGCGCGTCATTTTACACGTCGGCAAGCAGGCCCCGCCCCCGCTCGCCGAGCCAAAGATTCTCCCCATGATCTTATTGAATGTTGGAACAAACTCGAGGGGATGAGTGGCCTCCTCCTGCTCCTAATTTGTATGTTTGTATGTCACTTGTCAGCCCAAGCCTGGATATTGTCCAGGTCTTGCTGCATTTGGACATGGACTGCTTCAGTATCTGAGGAGTCGTGAATGGTGCTGAACATTGTGCAATCATCATCGAACATCCCCACTTCTGACCTTAACTTGGAAGGAAGGTCATTGATGAAGCAGCTGAAGATGGTTTGTTTTTTAATTCATTTTACAGGATGTGGGTATCACTGTCTGGGCCAGCGTTTATTGCCCATCCCTAATTGCCCTTGAGAAGGTGGTGATGAGCTGCCTTCTTGAACTGCTGTAGTCCATGTGGTGTAGGTACACCGACAGTGCTGTTAAGTTGGACCTAGGACATAGTGATGTCCTGAAACTGAGATGATTGACCTCCAATAACCACAACCATCAATCCTGCAGACTTGGCCAAGCCAACAAAGCTGCCTCTGTCCGATCAATGCTGAAAAGTCTGCCTTTGAGAGGACTTCCCCATTCGTGACATTGTCCTGCCTGGAGATAACCCGACTGCAGTGCAGAGAGCAAAACTAGAAATCAAGGAGCTTGTTTTCCTGGAAACAAGGGGCTAACAAAAAGCTAATACCAAATTCCACCACATTTATGCTTATTCCGAAATATCATTACAATTCTCATTTCAATTATAATCGTTGATTCAATCGGCTAATTCTCATCTTTAAAAATGTTATATTAACTTCACAATTCCAGTGAATATTTTCAACTGACCAGTCTCTGTCCACCTTACTGACCCTCGGCCTCTGTCTCCCTTGCTGACCCTCGGCCTCTGTCTCCCTTGCTGACCATCGGCCTCTGTCTCCCTTGCTGACCCTCGGCCTCTGTCTCCCTTGCTGACCCTCGGCCTCTGTCTCCCTTGCTGACCCTCGGCCTCTGTCTCCCTTGCTGACCCACGGCCTCTGTCTCCCTTACTGACCCACGGCCTCTCTCTCCCTTGCTGACCCTCGGCCTCTGTCCATCTTACTGACCGTCGGCCTCTCTCTCCCTTGCTGACCCTCGGCCTCTGTCTCCATTGCTGACTCTCGACCTCTGTCTCCCTTGCTGACCCTCGGCCTCTGTCTCCCTTGCTCACTCTCGGCCTCTGTCTCCCTTACTGACCCTTGGCCTCTCTCTCCCTTACTGACCCTCGGTCTCTCTCTCCCTTGCTGACTCTCGGCCTCTGTCTCCCTTGCTGACCCTCGGCCTCTGTCTCCCTTGCTGACTCTCGGCCTCTGTCTCCCTTACTGACCCTCGGCCTCTGTCTCCCTTACTGACCCTCGGCCTCTCTCTCCCCTGCTGACCCTCGGTCTCTCTCTCCCTTGCTGACCCTCGGCCTCTGTCTCTCTTACTGACCCTCGGCCTCTGTCCATCTTACTGACCACCGGCCTCTCTCTCCCTTGCTGACCCTCGGCCTCTGTCTCCCTTGCTGACCCTCGGCCTCTGTTTCCCTTGCTGACCATCGGCCTCTGTCTCCCTTGCTGACCATCGGCCTCTGTCTCCCTTGCTGACCCTCGGCCTCTGTCTCCCTTACTGACCTTCGGCCTCTGTCTCCCTTGCTGACCCTCGGCCTCTGTCTCCCTTACTGACCCTCGGCCTCTGTCTCCCTTACTGACCCACGGCCTCTCTCTCCCTTGCTGACCCTCGGTCTCTGTCCATCTTACTGGCCGTTGGCCTCGCTCTCCCTTGCTGACCCTCGGCCTCTGTCTCCCTTGCTGACACTCGGCCTCTGTCTCCCTTACTGACCCTTGGCCTCTCTCTCCCTTACTGACCCTCAGCCTCTGTCCATCTTACTGACCCCCGGCCTCTCACTCCCTTGCTGACCCTCGGCCTCTCTCTCCCTTACTGACCCTCGGCCTCTCCCTTACTGACCCTCGGCCTCTCTCTCCCTTACTGACCCTCGGCCTCTCTCTCCCTTACTGACCCTCGGCCTCTGTCTCCCTTACTGACCCTCGGCCTCTGTCTCCCTTACTGACCCTCGGCCTCTCTCTCCCTTACTGACCCTCGGCCCCTGTCTCCCTTGCTGACCCTCGGCCCCTGTCTCCCTTGCTGACCCTCGGCCTCCCTCTCCCTTACTGACCCTTAGCCTCCGTCTCCCTTAATGACCCTCGGCCTCTGTCTCCCTTAATGACCCTCGGCCTTTGTCTCCCTTGCTGACCCTCGGCCTCTGTCTCCCTTGCTGACCCTCGGGATGGTATTCTCTGAGCCGCTGGCGGTGGGTGTGATAGGGGGCGTGTGCGGTATCAGTAATGTTTCCAGGGAGTGTGAGGCTGGACCATCACTTTGGTCTGAAGGCTGCACAGACACAGGGAAGAGGCCCTGGACTGAGACACCTGCCTTTACCTTGTGCAGAAAGGTTTCACATCTGAGTGACACGAACACTGCTCATCAGAACAAGGAGCCAGAGGCAGGGAGAGATTCTTGGGAGATTATTGACAATAGTGAACATTATGTACAAGTGATCAACACCCATGTCCAGGCTGTGCAACTAATTCTCCTTCCTAACCCTGCCACTACGTCTTGGTGCTCCCCGGACATGCACAGCAGAGCTGGAGGCAGCCTGCTGACTGGGACGCTCTGTCTGTGATGATTTTGGCGGGCGTCCTCTGGAGGGCTGAGACTTAGAGGGTCCCGGTCTCCTTTCAGGGTCCTGCTCTGTGGCAGTGGCAGCCTCCTTGGCCTGTGAAGCTGGGTCTACGGAGGTCTCAGGTAGAGGGGATTCGGAGGGGCTGGTCACTCCCAGGGTCACCTAGATGGATGGCCCTGGAGTGTCCACCTGCTGATCCTCCTCCCTATGGGTGCCCAAGGGCCCCTGGCTGACTCTGTGAGCTGAAGGGGTAGCTGGAGTGATACTGAGCTGCCCAGCACCCCTCTCGCGTACACACTGCTGGAGGCCAACAGCGATGGAGTTAAGCCTGTGCAGCAGCGACGTCCTGGACCAAGGTCTCCATAGCGACTGCCATCCTGCCAATGTTGACCTCGGTGTGTTGCAATGCCGGCGCTATCACCTCAGCCTGAAGGTGGACAGACTCCTCCATCATGCCTTGCAATCTGAGGAGTGCAGCGGACATCCCTTCCTGATGTTCCCCAGCTTGTCTTTGCAGCTCCAGCAACTGTGACATGACCGAGTCCAGAGGCTCCTCATCTGACTCAGACTCAGCAACGTTCTGGCCTCCAGCAGCTCCTCCAAGTGCCGGGGACCTGGGAAGTCCCTGCCCCCACCTGCTGTGGATCAGAAAGTGTGATGTGCTCACCAGATTGTGATCCTGAGGCTACTCTAAAGCTGGGTCCCATCGAGGTGTGTGTCTGTGCTGGTGGAGGGTGTGGGTGAGCGCTGTGATGGGACTTCAGGGAGGGTACCTTCAGATTCCTCTTCAGAGGTTTCTTCGCAGCTTGTCTGGAGGCCCTGGGTCATGGACTCCGTCTGCTGCTTCCCAGATGGACCTGTGGAAGCGAGGGGAGATAGTTAGTGCCTGGCAGTGGCCTGTGAAAGAGGACACATCACCCACAGCCTGGTCATCAGATGGATGTTGCACTGCTGGATCCTCACTTGGTAGAGCAGCACCGACCTCACCCTCAGCACAGGACCGGTCCCGGTCATCACCGGCCAGCTGGATGGCTCTGTTTTCAAATTCTGTCAGAGCTCTGATCTCTAGCATCCCTCCACCTGTCTGCAACCTTTCCCTCCTGTTGTGAGCCAGTTTGTCCAGCATGGATAGAGATGGGGAGAGTGTATCAAGACGCCTGCCAGGCCAGATGATAAAGCTGGGTGGGAGGGTGAGATGTGAGGAGGATGCAGAGATGCTTCACTGTGATTTGGACAAGCTGAGTGAGTGGGCAAATGCATGGCAGATGCAGTATAATGTGGATAAATGTGAGGTTATCCACTTTGGTAGCAAAAACAGGAAGGCAGATTATTATCTGAATGGCTATAAATTGAGAGAAGGGAATGTGCAACGAGACCTGGGTGTCCTCGTACACCGGTCGCTGAAGGTAAGCATGCAGGTGCAGCAGGTGGTAAAGAAGGCAAATGGTATGTTGGCCTTCATAGCAAGAGGATTCGAGAACAGGAACAGGGATGTCTTGCTGCAAATATACAGTGCCTTGGTGAGACCACACCTGGAATATTGTGTGCAGTTTCGGTCTCCTTATCTGAGGAAGGATGTCCTTGCTATAGAGGGAGTGCAGCGAAGGTTTACCCAACTGATTCCTGGGATGGCGGGACTGACATATAAGGAGAGATTGAGTCGGTTAGGATTATATTTGCTGGGGTTCAGAAGAATGAGGGGAGGATCTCATAGAAACCTATAAAATTCTAACAGGACTAGACGGGGTAGATGTAGGAAGGATGTTCCCGATGGTGGGGGAGTCCAGAACCAGGGGTCACAGTCTGAGGATATGGGGTAGACCATTTAGGACTGGGATGAAGAGAAATTTCTTCACCCAGAGAGTGGTGAGCCTGTGGAATTCGCTACCACGGAAAGTAGTTGAGGCCAAAACATTGTATGTTTTCAGGAAGGAGTTAGATATAGCTCTTGGGGGCAAAAGGGATCAAAGGATATGGGGAGAAAGCGGGAGCAGGCTATTGAGTTGGATGATCAGCCATGATCATAATGAATGGTGGAGCAGGCTCGAAGGGCCGAATGGCCTACTCCTGCTCCTAGTTTCTATGTTTAGTATGCCTGGCCTGTGTGGGTGGTGAGTGGTCCCATGGACAGGATGAGGACAATGGTGGTGAGTGTGAGAGAGTGAATGGTGATGTCCCTTGCACTGGCAATGAGTGAGGGCCCTGTGGATATGTGATGGGTTTATGAGTGTGTGAATTGAGCGATGAGAAGAGTGACTTACCCTGGCGGAAGGGAGGAGATCATTCATCCTTTTGCGACACTGGTGGCTGTCCTCCTCTGCAGGGAGTTCACGCTGACCACCGCCTCCCAAGCCAGGTTGGTGACATTGCTACCCATCCTGCGGCCTGAGTGGAGTTAGAGCACATCCCGGCCATCTCCACGGTATCCAGCAGTCACTCGAGGGACCCGTTGTTGAAGCGGCATGGAGGTGGGGGGAGGCTGCAGTCTTTTTGCCTTTGCTGGCCATGTCTCCCAGGTAGCGGTGGTGAGCTGGTGGTGAGCTGGTGGTGGTGAGCACTTTGCTGGCCATGTCTCCCAGGCAGCGGTGGTGAGCTGGTGGTGAGCTGGTGGTGGTGAGCACTTTGCTGGCCATGTCTCCCAGGCAGCGGTGGTGAGCTGGTGGTGACGGGTGCTTTGCTGGCCATGTCTCCCCGGCAGCGGTGGTGAGCTGGTGGTGATGAGCACTTTGCTGGCCATGTCTCCCCGGCAGCAGTGGTGAGCTGGTGGTGACGGGTGCTTTGCTGGCCATGTCTCCCAGGCAGCGATGGTGAGCTGGTGGTGATGAGCACTTTGCTGGCCATGACTCCCAGGCAGCGGTGGTGAGCTGGTGGTGATGAGCACTTTGCTGGCCATGTCTCCCAGGCAGCGGTGGTGAGCTGGTGGTGATGAGCACTTTGCTGGCCATGTCTCCCAGGCAGCGGTGGTGAGCTGGTGGTGATGAGCACTTTGCTGGCCATGTCTCCCAGGCAGCGGTGGTGAGCTGGTGGTGATGAGCGCTTTGCTGGCCATGACTCTCAGGCAGCGGTGGTGAGCTGGTGGTAATGAGCGCTTTGCTGGCCAAGTCTCCCAGGCAGCGGTGGTGAGCTGGTGGTGATGAGCACTTTGCTGGCGGCTGCCTTTTAAATATGGCGGCTGGCGTGATGCAATAGCGGGGCGATGGCGAGCGGGCGAATGAGAGCCTGCCCACCATGTAAACAGCGTGTTTTACAGGAGTGAATATATAATGAAGTGGGCTCAGGAAGATACAGCGTGAGAACCCACCATTTTCATCAGCGGGTAGGACTCCATTTTACTCGCCCATCACCCCACTTAGAAAATTCAGCCCTCGGTCTCTGTTTCTCTTACTGACCCTCGTTCTCTCTCTTTCTTACTGACTCCTGGTCTCTGCCTCTGTTTCTGACACCTGATCACTGACCCTCATACTGACTCTCGCTCTCTGTTTCTCTTACTGACCCTCGTTCTCTCTCTCCCTGACTGACTCCCGGTCTCTGTCTCTCATGTCACTTAGAAACAGAGAAAATAGGAGGAGTAGGCCATTCGGCCCTTCGGGTCTGCTCCACCATTCAATATAATCACAGCTGATCCTATATATGAACGCCGTACTCCTGCACTCTCCCCATACCCCTTGATGCTTGATCTACTTGTGGTGCATGGATGTGGCTCTTGCTGCATTTCCCTGAGAAACCATCCCCCTCAGCAGTATCTAAAATGGAAAATCGGTTGCAAAAGGAGATGGACCCAGGGCGCTCCTGAACTGCCCACCTAGTGCTTTTACTGTGTCTAGAGTTCACCCATTCCCTTTCTGCCTGTGCACTCTTTACCTGTGGTGTGACCACCTCACTGTATGTGTAAGGATAAAGATCTCATCCTTGTGGCTGCTCCACAATGACTCCAGGCACAGCCCCAACTCCGAAACACAGATTTTGAGTAGCTGCAGCTGGAAGCATTTCCTGCACACATGGTTGCCCTGGACACTGAAGGTGTCCCTGACTTCCCACACATCACAGGAGGAGCATTCCATTTGGCTATGACTTAACTTTAAATTACTCCCTTTACTTTTACTTCCTCTAGTTTAGAGAATATTAGGACAGTAGAAATACTCACCGGGTCCTACTTACAAAGGCCATGGCCCTTGTTACTGAGGAAAGGTAGAAAATTAAAGGATCACCTCCTTCCCTCTTCACTGGACTCCCCCTCTCACCAAACTCCAACTGAAGCACTCGAGAGCAGCCCAAAGTAGCACTCAACTGCAGACAAAAGCAGCACTGCTTTTAGACTGTCGGAATCTAGATTCTGAAAATTTGTTTAAGTCAGTTAATTGATTTACTAGCTGCAGCTGTAAGCAGAGCCTGTCTAAAACCTATTTTAAAGCTGGACTAAAACTCACCTTCTCCAAACCCAACGAGCCTCTGTCTCTATTATTGACCTCTGGTCCCTGTCTTCCTCACTTAGCCCAGTCTCTGTTATTGACCCCTGGACTCTGTCTCTGATCCCTGGTCTCTGACTCTGTTACTCACCCCCAGTTTCTGTGTCTGTTACTGACCCCCGGTCTCTGACTCTCTTACTCACCCTCGGTCTGCATCTCTCTGTTACCCACCCTGGGTCTGCGTCTCTCTGTTACCCACCCTGGGACTGCGTCTCTCTCTGTTACTCACCATGGGTCTGCGTCTCTCTCTGTTACTCGCCCTGGGTCTGCGTCTCTCTCTGTTATTCACCCTGGGTCTGCGTCTCTCTCTGTTACTCGCCCTGGGTCTGCGTCTCTCTCTGTTACCTACCTTGGGACTGCGTCTTCTCTCTGTTACTCACACTGGGTCTGCGTCTCTCTCTGTTACTCGCCCTGGGTCTGCGTCTCTCTCTGTTACTCACCCTGGGTCTGCGTCTCTCTCTGTTACTCACCCTGGGTCTGCGTCTCTCTCTGTTACTCGCCCTGGGTCTGCGTCTCTCTCTGTTACTCACCCTGGGTCTGCGTCTCTCTCTGTTACTCGCCCTGGGTCTGCGTCTCTCTCTGTTACTTACCCTGGGTCTGTGTCTCTCCCATACCTGCCCTGGGTCTGCGTCTCTCTGTCACCCGCCCTGGGTCTGCGTCTCTCTCTGTTACTCGCCCTGGGTCTGCGTCTCTCTCTGTTACTTACCCTGGGTCTGTGTCTCTCCCATACCTGCCCTGGCTCTGCGTCTCTCTGTCACCCGCCCTGGGTCTGTGTCTCTCTGTTGCCCACCCTGGGTCTCCGTCTCTCTGTTACTCGCCCTGGGTCTGTGTCTCTCTGTTACCCACCCTCGGTCTGCGTCTCTCTGTTACCTGCCCTGGCTCTGCGTCTCTCTGTTACTCGCCCTGGGTCTCCATCTCCCTCTGTTACCCACCCTCGGTCTGCGTCTCTCTGTTACTCGCCCTGGGTCTCCATCTCCCTCTGTTACCCACCCTCGGTCTGCGTCTCTCTGTTACCCACCCTCGGTCTGCGTCTCTCTGTTACCCACCCTCGGTCTGCGTCTCTCTGTTACCCACCCTCGGTCTGCGTCTCTCTGTTACCCACCATCGGTCTGCGTCTCTCTGTTACCCACCATCGGTCTGCGTCTCTCTGTTACTCACCATCGGTCTGCGTCTCTCTGTTACCCACCATCGGTCTGCATCTCTCTCTGTTACCCACCATCGGTCTGCGTCTCTCTGTTACTCACCATCGGTCTGCGTCTCTCTGTTACCCACCATCGGTCTGCATCTCTCTCTGTTACCCACCATCGGTCTGCGTCTCTCTCTGTTACCCACCATCGGTCTGCGTCTCTCTCTGTTACTCGCCCTGGGTCTCCGTCTCTCTGTTACTCACCCTGGGTCTGTGTCTCTCTGTTACTCGCCCTGGGTCTCCGTCTCTCTCTGTTACTCACCCTGGGTCTGCATCTCTCTCTGTTGCTCACCCTGGGTCTGCGTCTCTCTCTGTTACTCGCCCTGGGTCTGCGTCTCTCTCTGTTACTCACCCTGGGTCTGCGTCTCTCTCTGTTACTCACCCTCCGTCTGCATCTCTCTCTTACCCACCCTCGGTCTGCGTCTCTCTGTTACCCACCATCGGTCTGCGTCTCTCTCTGTTACTCGCCATCGGTCTGCATCTCTGTTTCCCCCCCACCCCCAGGGTCTGCGTCACTCTTTGTTCCCCACCCTCGGTCTGCGTGTCTCTCTGTTACTCATCCTGGGTCTGCGTCTCTTAGTTACGCACCCTCAGTCTGCATCTCTGTTACTCGCCCTGGGTCCGCGTCTCTCTCTTACTGACAGTCAATCTATCTCTCTGTTACTGGCCCCAGGTCTCTGCCTCTGTTACTGGCTGTCGGTCTGTGCCTGATATATTTCCAAGTCAGGATGGTGAGTGACTTGGAGGGGATATTCCAGCTGGTGGTGATCCCATCTATCTGCTGCCCTTGTCCTTCTAGATGGTAGTGGTCATGGCTTTTGAATGTGTTGTCTAAGGAGCCTTGGTGAATTCCTGCAGTGCATCTTGTAGATGATACACACACTGCTGCTACTGTGTGTCGGTGGTGGAGGGAGTGAATGTTGGTGGATGGGGTGCCAATCAAGTGGGCTGCTTTATCCTGGATGGTGTTGAGCTTCTTGAGTGTTGTAGGAGCTGCACTCATCCAGGCAAGTGGGGAGTATTCCATCACACTCCTGACTTGTGCCTTGTAGATGGTGGACAGGCTTTGGGGAGTCAGGGGATGAGTAACTCACCGCAGGATTCCGAGCCTCTGACCTGCTCTTGTAGCCACAGGATTTATATGGCTGGTCCAGTTCAGTTTATGGATGTCCAGGGATGTTGATAGTGGGGGATTCATCGATGATGATGCCATTGAATGTCAAAGGGTGATGGTTAGATTCTCTGTTGGAGATGGTCATTGCCTGGCACTTGTGTGGCATGAATGTTACTTGCCACTTGTCAGCCCAAGCCTGGATATTGTCCAGGTCTTGCTGCATTTGGACACGGACTGCTTCAGTATCTGAGGAGTCGCAAACAATGCTGAACATTGTGCAATCATCAGCAAACATCCCCACTTCTGACCTTATGATGGAAGGAAGGTCATTGATGAAGCAGCTGAAGATGGTTGGGCCGAGGACACGACCCTGAGGAACTCCTGCAGTGATGTCCTGGAGCTGAGATGACTGACCTCCAACAACCACAACCACCTTCCTTTGTGCTCGGTATGACTCCAACCAGTGGAGAGATTTCCCCCTGATTCCCATTGACTCCAGTTTTGCTAGGGCTCCTTGATGCCACACTCGGTCAAATGCTGCCTTGATGTCAAGGGCAGTCACTCCACCTCACCTCGGGAGTTCAGCTCTTTTGTCCATGTTTGAACCAAGGCAGTAATGAGGTCAGGAGCTGAGTGGCCCTGGTGGAACCCAAACTGGGTGTCAGTGAGCAGGTTATTGCTAAGCAAGTGTCGCTTGATATCACTGCTGATGACCCCTTCCATTACTTTACTGATGATGGTGAGTAGATTAATGGGGTGGTAATTGGCCGGTTTGGATTTGTCCTGCTTTTTGTGTACAGGACATACCTGGGCAATTTTCCACATAGCCGGGTAGATGCCAGTGTTGTAGCTGCACTGGAACAGCTTGGCTAGGGGCGCGGCAAGTTATGGAGCACAAGTCTTCAGTACTATTGCTGGAACATTGTCAGTACCCATAGCCTTTTCAGTATCCAGCGCCTTCAGCTGTTTCTTGATATCATGTGGAGTGAATCGAATTGGCTGAAGACTGGCATCTGTGATGCTGGGGACCTCCAGAGGAGGCCGAGATGGATCATCCACTCAGCACTTCTGGCTGAAGATTGTAGCAAATGCTTCAGCCTTATCATTTGCACTGATGTGCTGGGCTCCCCCATCATTGAGGATGGGGATATTTGTGGAGTCTCCTCCTCCAGTGAGTTGTTTAATTCTCAACCACCATTCACAACTGGATGTGGCAGGACTGCAGAGCTTTCATCTGATCCATTGGTTGTGGAATTGCTTTGCTATATCTATCATTTGCTGTTTGGCACAGAAGTAGTCCTGTGTTATAGCTTCACCTCATTTTTAGGTATGTCTGGTGCTGCTCCTGGCATGCCCTCCTGCACTCTTCATTGAACCAGGGTTGATCCCCTGGCTTGATGGTAATGGTAGAATGGGGGATATGCCGGGCCATGAGGTTACACATTGTGGTTGAGTACAATTCTGCTGCTGCTGATGGTCCACAGCACCTCATGGATGCCCAATCTTGAGTTGCCAGATCTGTTCAAAATCTATCCCATGTAGCACGGTGATAGTGCCACACAACATGATGGAGGGTATCCTCAATGTGAAGGTGGGACTTTGTCTCCACAAGAACTGTGCGGTGGTCACTCCTACTGATACTGTTATGGACAGATGCACCTGTGGCAGGCAGGTTGGTGAGGATGAGGTCAAGTATGTTTTTCCCTCTTGTTGGTTCCCTCACCACCTGCCAGAGACCCAGTCTAGCATCTATGTCATTTAGGACTCGGTCAGTAGCGGTGCTACTGAGCCACTCTTGGTGATGGACATTGAAGCCCGCACCCAGAGTACATTCTGCACCCTCGATGTTCAAGATAGAGGAACACTGATTCATCAGCTGAGGGAGGGTGGTATGTGGTAATACAGAATGCTTCCTCACCCATGTTTGACCTGATGCCACGGGGATCTGGCATCAATGGTGTGGACTCCCAGGGCAACTCCCTCCCTCCTTCCGGACTGCTGGTGGGAAAGGACAAACCCAGGGATGGTGATGGAGGTGCCAAGGACATGAACTGTAAGGCACGGTTCCATTGCTTGACTGGTCTGTGAGACAGCTCTCCCAATTTTGGCACAAGCCCCCAGATGTTAGTGAGGAGGACTTTGCAGGGTCTGGTGTCTGGGTCATCTGTCCGGCTTCATTCCATTTTACTGACAGTTTGACACAACTGAATGGTTTGCTAAGCCATTTCAGAGTCAATCACATGACTGCTAATCTGGAGATTTCCTTCCTGAACCAGATGGGGTCTCACAACAATCAATAATCATTTCATTAGACTTCTCATTCCAGATTTTTATTGAATTTAAATACCATGGTGGGATTTTAACTGAGGTCACTGGATTACCAGTCCAGCGACAATACCACTATGCCACCACCTCCCCAGCTTGCTGACCCTTGCTCTGTGTTTCTGGTCCCCTCATACTTGAGGGATCAGGCTGCAGATTTTTCAGCTGATAGTTATATCTGTCACCTTCCTTTGGAAGCTTTTAATGGAGGGCCTGTTAACTTAAGTTGCGAGCAGGTTATGCTTTAGTATTAAGTCATGTGCTGTGACTCTCACATAGTTACACTTACCTTGAACCTCCAGTTCTACATAGGAAATCTGATCTCCCTTCTGAACTGCCTGACCCGAAACTGGGTTTAAAATCACTTGATAAACTCCATTGTCCTCTGCTTGTAAATCATGCAGGAGTAATGACCCAGTCAACTGATCAAACTCGGCTCGGTACTTGTAAAAGGGGTTGAAATTGAAAACGGAAGTTTTAAATTGGAGGATTCTTTTGGTTGTTTTGGAGTTGATAAAGGTCCACAGAATTTCATCATGAACTTTGGGTTGATAGCCAATCAATAAAATGGAGGAATGTGCCTTCTGGATCATGTGGATGGGTTGGTTCCGGTGGTTGACTGCCATCATATCTAGAAGATAACAATTAGTTAAGATATAAATTTTTTGAGGCTAACGCAAGTGTTTCTATGTAAAATGCTGCAACAAAACTGGACCATTCGTAGTGGTGCAAACAGTTTTACCAGGTGGAAAATAGAGACAGTTACAAACTCACAAGAAACATTTCCAAAACATTGAAAATCTTAATAATCTGACGAGTTATAATCACAAGCAGAGGAGAAGATTTCAATCTCAAATATCAGCTGAATAATAATCACTGCTGTTGTCATTGAAGATGATCGGTCACCATTTAGGGCAGATGTGAGCATTTCTGATGAGGCCATTAAAATATATGACAGGTTCTGGAGACAGGATGGTCTAAATTTCCAACATTGAGGAGGCTGAAGCAGTGAGGACAGCCCCGGGGGTGGGATATCAGGGGGAGGCAGTGAGGACAGTCCCGGGGGTGGGATGTCAGGGGGAGGCAGTGAGGACAGTCCCGGGGGTGGGATGTCAGGGGGAGGCAGTGAGGACAGCCCCGGGCGTGGGATGTCAGGGGGAGGCAGTGAGTACAGCTCTGGGTAAGGTAGAGCAAAGCAGGCACCAGGAGAGTAATGGGTATGAGAGGGAGAGACCGAGAGACCGAGAGAGCGAGTGAGCGAGTGAGCGAGTGAGGGAGAGAGGGAGAGACGGGGAGATGGAGAGAGGGAGAGAGGGAGAGACGGAGAGAGGGAGAGAGGGATAGACTGGGAGATGGAGAGAGGGAGAGACCGAGTGAGCGAGAGAGGGAGAGTGGGAGAGACGGGGAAACGGAGAGAGGGAGAGAGGGATAGACGGGGAAACGGAGAGAGGGAGAGAGGGATAGACGGGAAAACGGAGAGAACGTGAGAGGAAGAGGAAGGGGGAAGGAAGGAAAGGGGTGGGAGTGGGAGGGAGAAAGAGGGAGGTGAAGGGTGGGAGAGGGAAAGGGATGGAAGTGGAGGGAGGGAGTGAGAGGGGGATGGGGACAGAGGAAGGGGTGGGGAGGAAGGGGGAGTGATAGGGAGTGATATATGGAGAGGGAGGGAGTGGGGGAAGGAGAGAGTGGGAAAGGGTGGTAGAGGGATGAAGAGGGGGGATTGGGACAAAGAGGGAAGGAGAGTGAGGGGGGAGGGGGCAAGAGGAGAAATAGAGGGAGAGGAAGGGTGAGAGAGAGGGTGCAGGAGAGAGAGAGGGGGAGAGATTGGGGGAGAGAGTGGGGGGGGGAGGGTGGGGGAGAGGAGGTGAGAGGGGGAAAGAGGGAGTGATATGGGGGAGGGGAAGGGAGGGGGTGGAGGAGATGAGAGTGTGGAAAGGGCCGAAAGAGATGGGGAGAGGAAGGGGGAGAGGGTATGGGTTGGTGAGTGGGAGAGGGAGGGAGAACGAGGGAATGGAGAAAGAGAGAGTGCGAGTGAGAGAGAGGGATAGAGAGTGGGAGAGGGGAAAGAGGGATAGAGAGGGAGAGAGGGGGAAGGAGGGATAGAGAGGGAGAGAGGGAGGTTGAGAGAGTGAGAGAGAGAGAAAGAGAGAGAAAAAAGGCTGGGTGGGTGGAGAGAGAGCACAACGGGTAATGTTTGCTAAAGTTGCTGATGATAAAAATAAGTAGGAAAGTAAGTGGTGAAGAGGATGTAAGGAGGGTACAGGGGGATATCAATAGGTTAAGTGAGTGGGCAAAGACCTGGCAGATGGAGTATAATTTGGGCAAATGTGAAACTCTCCATTTTGGCAGGAAGAATAAAAGAGAAGCATTTTACCTAAATGTGAGAGATTGCAGTGCTCTGAGATCGGAGGGATCTGGGTGTCCTAGTGCATGAATCAGAAAAGGTTAGTTTGCAGGTACAGTCGGTAATTAGGAAAGCTAATAGAATGTTAACATTTATTATGAAGGGAATTGAATACAAAAGTAGGGAGGTTATGCTTCAGTTGTACAGGGCACTAGTGAGACCACATCTGGAGTATTGTGTACAGTATTGGTCACCTTATTTAAGGAAGGATGTAAATGCGTTGGAAACAGTTCAGAGGAGGTTTACCAGACTAATACCTGGAATGGGCGGGTTGTCTTATGAGGAAAGGCTGGACAGGTTAGGCTTGTATCCGCTGGAGTTTAGAAGAGTAAAAGGTGACTTAATTGAAACATTTAAGATCCTGAGGGGTCCTGACAGGGTGGATGTGGAGATGATGTTTCCTCTTGTGGGGGAATCTAGAACTAGGGGGTCAGTGTTTAAAAATAAGGGGTCGTCCATTTAAAAACCAAGATGAGGAGAAATGTTTTCACTCGGACGGTTGTGAGTCTTTGGAACTCTCTTTCTGAAAAGGTGGTGGAGGTGGAGTCTTTGAATATTTTCAAGGCAGAGCTGGATAGATTCCTGCTAAATAGGGTGTGAAGGGTTATTGGGAGTACACATGAGGTTACAGTCAGATCTGCCATGACCCTATCCAATGGTGTAGGAGGCTCAAAGGGACGAGTGGCCTACTCCTGCTCCTAACTTGTATGTTCGTATTCCCAACGGAAACTAGTTTATTCCGGTTTGCTTATATACATAGACATATCTCAGAGGAGCTGGAGGAGATTGCAGAGATACGGAGGGGCAAGGACCTGGATGGGCTTAAAAACAAGAAATGGGAATTCTATAATTGAAACCCTGTTTAACTGGGAGCCACAGAAGGCCAACAACCACAGGGATGACAGGAACAGGACTTGGTTTGTGTTAAGACACGGGCAGCAGAAAGGTTACAGAATGTGGGAAGCTGTTGGAATAGTTGAGTCTGGAGGTAACGAAGGCATGAAGAAAGGTTTTAGCAGGAATTGAGCTGAGCCAATATTATGGAAATAGGCGGCCATAGTGATGGCTCAAATATGAAGTTGGGAGGTCATCTCGGGGTCAAATGTGACCCCATGTTGTGAACAGACTGGCTGAATCTCAAACTGTTGCCAGGGACAGGACTGGAGTCGGTACCGAGGGAACAGATTTTGCAGCAAGAACTGAATACATTGGCTGCCGTCTCCACAATATGAACTGGAGGAAATTTCTGCTCAGCCAGGACTAGGTGTTGGATAAACAGTCTGATCATTCAGAGACAGTGGAGGAGTCGAGCCAGGAGGTGCTGAGGTAGAGCTGGGTGTCCTCAGTGTACGTGTGAAAACTAACACGGTGCTTTTGGACGATGTTACCAGGGGCAGCATGTAGATGAGAAACAGGAGAAATTGGGGCCAAGGATAGATCCTTGGGGGGCACCAGAGGTAACAGTGTGGGAGCAGGAAGAGAAGCCATTGCCGGTGATTCTCCAGCTGCGATTAGATCGATAAGAATGGGACCAGGAGAGAGCAGTCCCACCCAGCTGGGCAACAGTGGAGTGGGGCTGGAGGAGGATGGTGTGGTCAAACCCTGTCAAAGGCTGCAGACAGGCCAAGGAGGAGGGGGAGGGAAAGTTTACCTTCGTCACAGCCACACAGGATGTCATTCGTGACTTTGATAAGAGCCGAATCGGTACCGTTACAGGGGGGAAACCGGATTGGAGGGATTCAGACATGGAGTTCCGGGAAAGATGGACTAAGATTTGGGACAATTGCTGGCCTGTTTGTTGCTGTGGTCTCAGGAGGTGTCTGTCAGGATTAAAGATTTACACAAAAACAGAAAATGCTGGAAAATCTCAGCAGCTCGAGCAGCACCTGCAGAGAGAAAAACAGAGTTAATGTTTCAAGTCCATATTACTGTTCTTCAGGGTCATACGGACTCGAAACGTTAACTTTGTTTTCTCTCTACACAGATGCTGTTTGACCTGCTGAGATTTTCCAGCATTTTCTGTTTCTGTTTCAGATTTCCAGCATCTGCAGTATTTTGACTTTATCTTAAAGATTTGCACACTTAGCATCTCTCTCACCTACACTTCGAAAGCCAGGATATTCCACGGGAGCCCCGTTCGTCACATTAACCTTGATACGGTCACGGTCAGAGTCTGTGTTTTTATTGTCTGCAGTGATGTACTCCCACAGCATCACCTCATCACTTTCAGCGTCTCTTGCTGGAAACTCAGAATGCAGCCAAGGAGAATGTTTCTCAGCAAATAAAATTCCGCCTGAAAAACCTGTAACAAGAATATTGCTTCAGTTTAGCACAAGAAAAGCCCATTCTGAGGCAAGCACTGCAGCCCTGGCAGAGACAAGCCTCAGGCTTGCAGTGCAGCCTCAGCCCAGGCCCACACTGCAGGGTCAGGCCCACACTCCGGGCTCAGGCATACACTCCGGGGACAGGCCCGCGCACCGGGGACAGGCCCGCGCTCCGGGGACAGGCCCGCGCTCCGAGGACAGGCCCGCGCTCCGGGGACAGGCCCGCGCTCCGGGGACAGGCCCACGCTCCGAGGACATGCTCACGCTCCGAGGACAGGCCCACGCTCCGGGCTCAGGCATACACTCCGGGGACAGGCTTACACTCCGGGGACAGGCCCACGCTCCGGGGACAGGCCCACGCTCCGGGGACAGGCCCACGCTCCGAGGACAGGCTCACGCTCCGAGGACAGGCCCACGCTCCGGGCTCAGGCATACGCTCTGGGGACAGGCCCATGCTCCGGGCTCAGGCCCACGCTCCGGGGACAGGCCCACGCTCCGGGGACAGGCCCACGCTCCGAGGACAGGCCCACGCTCCGAGGACAGGCCCACGCTCCGAGGACAGGCCCACGCTCCGAGGACAGGCCCACGCTCCGGGGACAGGCCCACGCTCCGGGGACAGGCCCACGCTCCAAGGACAGGCCCACTCTCCGGGCTCAGGCCCACTCTCCGGGCTCAGGCCCACACTCCGGGGTCAGGCCCACACTGCGGGGTCAGGCCCACACTGCGGGGTCAGGCCCACACTGCGGGGTCAGGCCCACACGGCGGGGTCAGGCCCACACGGCGGGGTCAGGCCCACACTGCGGGGTCAGGCCCACACTGCGGGGTCAGGC
The DNA here is from genome assembly GCF_964194155.1 of Cetorhinus maximus. Taxonomy (NCBI): domain Eukaryota; kingdom Metazoa; phylum Chordata; class Chondrichthyes; order Lamniformes; family Cetorhinidae; genus Cetorhinus; species Cetorhinus maximus. The sequence goes on along the minus strand of NC_135899.1, from coordinate 815,698 downwards.
CCACACTGCGGGGTCAGGCCCATACTCCGGAGTCAGGCCCACACTGCGGAGTCAGGCCCACACTCTAGGCTCAGGCTCAGGCCCACACTGCGGGGTCAGGCCCACACTGCGGGGTCAGGCCCACACTGCGGGGTCAGGCCCACACTGCGGGGTCAGGCCCACACTGCGGGGTCAGGCCCACACTGCGGGGTCAGGCCCACACTGCGGGGTCAGGCCCACACTACGGGGTCAGGCCCACACTGCGGGGTCAGGCCCATGCTGCAGGTCCAGTGCAACTCTTGTTCAGATTATGTTTTTTAATGGAATGCATTTTGTTGAACATTTTGAATAGTTTCCTCAATGCCATAACATTTAGTCTGTCTTCCTAATCAAAGTTAGCCAGTTCACCATTCATACCTAACTCGTTGGATTTCTTTAAGATTCTTGTTTGTGATTGAAGTATGTCACTTTCAAATTTAACTTGGAATTCAATGGTATTATGATCACAATTTCCCAGCGGGTCTTTTACTACAACATGACTAATCGACCCTGCCTCATTGCAAAATACAAGGTCTAAAACAGTTGTATCCACAGGTGGTTTCATAACACATTGATTCAGGAAATTATCACCAGAAAAACAATCTACAAACCCATCTTCCAGACAACCTTTGTTAATTTAATTGACCCACTCCATATGACGACTAAAGTCACCCACAATTATTACAGAATCACAGTGCAGAAGAGGCCCTTCGGCCCATCGAGTCTGCACCGACACTTGAGAAACACCTGACCTACATACCTAACCCCATTAAACAGCACTTGGCCCATAGCCTTTGAATGTTATGATGTGCTAAGTGCTCATCCAGGTACTTTTTAAAGGATGTGAAGTATCCCGCCACCACCACCCTCCCAGGTAGCGCATTCCAGACCATCACCACCCTCTGGGTAAAAAAGTTTTACCTCACATTCCCCCTAAACCTCCTGCCCCTCACCTTGAACTTGTGTCCCCTTGTGACTGACCCTTCAACTAAGGGAAACAGCTGCTCCCTATCCACCCTGTCCATGCCCCTCATAATCTTGTACACCTCAATCAGGTCGCCCCCTCAGTCCTCTCTGCTCCAATGAAAACAACCCAAGTCTACCCAACCTCTCTTCATAACTTAAATGTTTCATCCCAGGCAACATCCTGGTGAATCTCCTCTGCACCCCCTCCAGTGCAATCACATCCTTCCTATAATGTGGCGATCAGAACTGCCCACAGTACTCCAGCTGTGGCCTCACCAAGGTTCTATATAACTCCAACATGACCTCCGTTTGTTCCTCAGAACTTCCTAGTGTCATGCCGTTCATTGAATACTTTCTTGTCAAATTACTCCTTCCAAAGTGTATCACCTCACACTTTTCAGGGTTAAATTCCATCTGCCACTTATCTGCCCATTTGACCATCCCGTCTATATCTTCCTGTAGCCCAAGACACTCAACCTCACTGTTAACCACCCGGCCAATCTTTGTGTCATCCGCAAACTTACTAATCCTACCCGTCACATAGTCATCTATGTCGTTTATATAAATGACAAATAATAGGGGACCGAGCACAGATCCCTGTGGTACGCCACTGGACACTGGCTTCCAGTCACTAAAGCATCCTTCTGTCATTACCCTCTGTCTCCTACAACTAAGCCAATTTTGAATCCACCTTATCAAATTACCCTGTATCCCATGTGCATTTGCCTTCTTTAAAAGTCTCCCATGTGGGACCTTGTCAAAGGCTTTGCTGAAATCAATATAAACTACATCAACTACACTACCCTCATCTACACACCTGGTCACCTCCTCAAAATATTCAATCAAATTTGTTAGGCATGACTTCCCTCTGACAACGCCATGCTGACTATCCCTGATCAAACCTTGTCTCTCCAAGTGGAGATAGATACTCTCCTTCAGAATTTTCTCCGTTAGTTTCCCTACCACCGACGTGAGACTCACTGGCCTGTAGTTCCCTGGCTTATCTCTACAACCCTTCTTAAATAGCGGAACCACATTAGCTGTTCTCCAGTCCTCTGGCACCTCCCTCGTGGCCAGAGAGGAATTAAAAATTTGGGTCAGAGCCCCTGCGATCTCCTCCCTTGCTTCCCTCAGCAGTCTGGGATACAAATCATTCGGACCTGGAGATTTGTCCATTTTTAAGCCTGCCAACACCTCCAATACCTTGTCACTCCCAATATCAATTTGCTTAAGAACCTCGCAGTCTCTCTCCCCAAGTTCAATACCTTCATCCTCATTCTCTTGGGTGAAGACGGATGTGAAGTATTCATTCAACACTCTAGCGATGTCCTCTGGCTCCACCCATAGATTGCCCCCTTGGTCCCTTATGGGCCTTACTCTTTCCCTGGTTATCCTCTTCCCATTGATATACTTCCAGAATATCTTGGGATTTTCCCTACTTTTACCAGCCAGAGCTTTCTCATATCCCCTCTTTGCTCTCCTAATTGCTTTCTTAAGCTCCACCCTGCACTGTCTGTATTCCATTAATGCCTCTGCTGATTCGCTCCCCTCGTACCTGCTAAAAGCCTCTCTTTTCCTTCTCATCGTAACCTGAATATCTCTGGTCATCCATGGTTCTCTGGGCTTGTTACTCCTTCCTATCACCCTAGAGGGAACATGTTGAGCCCGTACCCTCCCCATTTCCTTTTTGAACGCCCCCCACTGTTCCTCTGTAGATTTCCCCACAAGTAGCTGTTCCCAGTCTACCTCGGCCAGATCCTGCCTTATTTTACTAAAATCCACTCTCCCCCAATCCAAAACATTTGTTTGCAACTTGTCGATTTCTTTGTCCATAACAAACTTAAACTGTACCATGTTGTGGTCACTATCACTAAAATGCTCCCCCACCACCACCTCAGCCACCTGTCTGGCTTCATTCCCCAGAATTAGGTCCAGCACTGCGCCGTCACTTGTTGGACCCTCTACATATTGACCTAACAAGTTCTCCTATACATATTTCAAGAAATCCACTCCATCCAAGCCCTTAACACTATGTCTATCCCAATTAATGTTGGGAAAGTTGAAATCACGTAATATAATTACTCTATTGTTATTGTTTTTACATACCTCCACAAATTGTGCACATATTTGCTCCTCAATTTCCCACTGACTATCTGGGGATCTCTAATAAACACCTAACGATGTAGCTGCCCCTTTTATATTCCTAAACTCCAACCACAAAGCTTCATTCGATGCCCCCTCCAAGATATCATCTCTCCTTACTGCAGTAACTGACTCCTTAACTAATAATGCAACACCTCCTCCTCTTTTACCCCCTTCTCTGTCTCGGCAGAAGATTCTATATCCCGGAATGTTGAGCTGCCAATCCTGCCCCACCCTCAACCATGTCTCTGTGATGGCTACTATATCACAATTCCCCGTGTGAATCCTTGCTGTGAAGCAGTCTGGGAAGAGTGTTCTATAGTCAGCATCGCTGTAAGCAGTCTGGGAAGAGTGTCCTGCATTCAGCATCGCGATGAAGCAGTCTGGGAAGTGTCCTGCAATCAGCATCATGGTGAAGCAGCCTGGGAAGAGTGTCCTATAGTCAGCATCGCTGTAAGCAGGGTGGAAAGAGTGTCCAGCATTCAGCATCGCGGAGAAGCAGTCTGTGAAGAGTGTCCTGCAGTCAGCATCACGGTGAAGCAGTCTGGTAAGAGTGTCCTGCAGACAGCATCGCTGGGAAGCAGCCTGGGAAATGTGTCCTGCAGTCAGCATCGCGGTGAAGGAGTCTGGGAAGAGTATCCTGCAGTCAGCATCATGGTGAAGCAGGCTGGGAAGAGTGTCCTATAGTCAGAATCACAGTGAATCTGTCTGGGAAGAGTGTCCCGCAGTTAGCATCGCGGTGAAGCAGCCTGAAAAGAGTGTATTGCAGTCAGTATCGCTGTGAAGCTAGGAACAGGGTCCTGCAGCGAGCATCGCTCTGAAGCAGTCTGGAAAGAGTGTCCGGTAGTCAGCATCGCGGTGAAGCAGTCTGGGAAGAGTATCCAGCAGTCAGCATCATGGTGAAGCAGTCTGGGAAGAGTGTCCTATAGTCAGAACCGCAGTGTATCAGTCCGGGAAGAGTGTCCCGCAGTCAGCATCGCGGTGAAGCAGTCTGAGAAGAGTGTCCCGCAGTCAGCATCGCGGTGAAGCAGTCTGGAAAGAGTGTCCTGCAGTCTGCATTGCGGTGACATAGTCTGGGAGGAGTGTCCTGCATCAGTATTGCTGTACACAGACTAGGAACAGGGTCCTGCAGCGAGCATCGCTCTGAAGCAGTCTGGGAAGAGTGTCCTGCAGTCAGTATCGCGGTGAGGCAGTCTGGGAAGAGTGTCCTGGAGTCAGTATCGCGATGAAGCAGTCTGGGAAGAGTGTCCTGCAGCCAGCATCGCTGTGAGGCAGTCTGGGAAGAATGTCCTGCAGACAGCATAGCGGTGAAGCAGTCTGGGAAGAGTATCCTGCAGTCAGCATCACGGTGAAGCAGTCTGGGAAGAGTATACTGCAGTCAGCATCGCTGTGAAGCAGTCTGGGAAGAGTGTCCTGCAGTCAGTATCGTGGTGAAGCAGTCTGGCATGAGCGTCTTGGAGTCAGCATCGAGGTGAAGCAATCTGGGAAGAGGGTGCTGCAGTCAACATTGCCGTGAAGCAGTCTGGGTAGAGTGTCCTGCAGTCAGTATCGCTGTAAGAAGTCTGTGAAGAGCGACCTGCATTCAGCATCGCAGTGAAGCAGTATGGGAAGAGTGTCCTGCAGTCAGTCTCGATGTAAGCAGTCTGGGAAGAGCGTGTTGCATTCAGCATCACTGTAAAGCAGTCTGGGAAGAGTGTGCTGCAGTCAGCGTCGCTGTGAAGCAGTCTGGGAAAAGCATCCTGCAGTCAGCATCGCGGTGAAGCAGTCTGGGAGAGAGTGTCCTGCAGTCAGCATCGCTGTGAAGCAGCCTGGGAAGAGTGTTCTGCAGTCATATCTCTGTGAAGCAGTCTGAAGTGTGTCCTGCAGTCAGCATCGCGGTGAAAAAGTCTGGGAAGAGTGTCCTGCATCAGAATCGCTCTACACAGTCTGGGAAGCGCGTCCTGCAGTCAGCATCGCTGTGAAACAATCTGGGAAGAGTGTCCTGCAGTCAGTATCGCGGTGAAGCAGTCTGGGAAGTGTGTCCTGCAGTCAGTAGCGCGGTGAAGCAGTCTGGGAAGAGTGTCCTGCAGCCAGCATCGCTTTGAGGCAGTCTGGGAAGAGTGTCCTGCTGTCAGTATCGCTGTGAAGCAGTCTGGGAAAAGTGTCCTGCAGTCAGCATCACTGTGAGGCAGTCTGGGAAGAGTGTCCTCCAGTCAGCATCGCGGTGAAGCAGTCTGACAAGAGTGTCCTGCAGTCAGTATCGCTGTAAGTAGTCTGGGAAGAGCAGGAAGGATCCGGGCATAAGAGGAGTGACGATCCCAGGCAGTGGAGGCACTCAGGTAAAAGCCTCCCTGTACATGGACGACGTCGCCGTCTTCTGCTCGGATCCGCTGTCGGTGCGCAGACTGATGCACGTCTGCGACCAGTTCGAACTGGCCTCGGGAGCCAAGGTAAATCGTGGGAAGAGCGAGGCCATGTTCTTTGGGAAGTGGGCTGACCGATCCTTTGTCCCCTTCACTGTCAGGGCTGACGGCCTGAAGGTGCTGGGGATATGGTTCGGAGGGACCGGGGCATGCGTTAGAAACTGGAAGGAGCGAGTGGCTATGGTGAAAAGGAAACTGGGCATGTGGGAGCGACGCTCCCTCTCCATTGCGGGTAAGAACCTGGTCATCAGGTGTGAGGTACTCTCGCTGTTGCTGTACGTGGCGCAGGTCTGGCCCATTCCACACTCCTGCGCGATGGCGATCACTCGAGCCATCTTCCGCTTTATCTGGAGGTCGAAAATGGATCGTGTCTGCAGGGACGCGATGTACAAGCCTCTAGATAAAGGGGGAAAAAACGTGCCCAACATCGCCCTCATACTGATGGCCACCTTTGTGTGCGGCTGCATCAAGCGGTGCGTAGACCCTCAGTACGCAAACACCAAGTGTCACTACGTGCTGAGGTTCTACCTGTCCCCGGTGTTGCGAAGGATGGGTCTGGCCACGCTGCCGCGGAACGCTCCAAGTAGTTGGACCGTGCCGTACCACCTGTCCCTGGTGGAAAAATTTATGCAGAAAAACACCTTTGACCACAAGTCCATCAGGCAGTGGTCAGCACGTAACGTCCTAGAGGCCCTGAGGGATAAGGAGAGGGTGGACCCTGTGGGATGGTTCCCCGAGCAGACTGTCAAAGTCATTTGGCAGAATGCCTCATCGCCAGAACTTTCCAACAAGCACCAAGACGTAGCTTGGCTGGTGGTGAGAAAGGCCCTCCCCGTCAGATCCTTCCTACACGCCAGGAGTCTCACCCCCTCTGCACGATGCCCTCGAGGTGGCTGTGGTGGGGAAGAGACCGTTGTCCACCTCCTTGTGGATTGTGCCTTTGCAAAGAAAGTCTGGAGAGAGATGCAGTGGTTGCTGTCGAGGTTCATCCCGAGCAGTTCTGTGACACAGGACTCTGTGCTCTACGGGCTGTTCCCAGGGACACACACCGAGACAAACATCAACTGCAGCTGGAGGATCATCAACTCGGTGAAAGACGCGCTTTGGTCTGCCCGAAACTTGTTGGTCTTCCAGCACAAAGATTTGTCCCCGACCGATTGTTGCGGACTGGCACAATCCAAAGTCCAGGACTACGTGCTGAGGGACGCACTAAAGCTTGGGGCAGCTGCCGCAAAGGCGCAATGGGGAAGGGTCGCTGTCTAAGACCTTTCTACCACAGCGCACCGAGAGACTGGGAACTGTTTAGAGCCCCTCGGGCTGTACAGATCAAAATGAAAGGCTGTAAATGACTGTAATATTGTTTGTACTGATGCACCTGGTGATACATTTTGTAAAAGTTTAACCTGGATTGTACCCTTGTAATGTTGTTTTTGAAATGGTTTTGAATGTGATTGAAGATTTTTATGAATAAAGTAGTCTGGGAAGAGCGATCGCTTCTCGGCCTTTTGGCTAAGATCAAGTGTTGCAGGGGCGACACCATGGTCCTGCCAAGGCAAGGTCGGGATGGAAGGGCTATAACCAATCGCAATCCAAATCCATACCGTGGGTTACCTATCACCGTCCGAGTCACGGTGAACCACAGCGAAGGAGGATCACCTATGGATCGGGGCTTCTTCACCAGGAGGATCCTGTTGAAGGCTTGCGGCTTCCAAGCTCCGGAGATCTTCACCCTGCATGACTCCCGCAAAGGTGGTTATTTCGACGTGACGTTCAAGCGGGTGGCAGACTGCGTCCGGCTCCTGAGGGTGTTCGAGGAGAAGAGAGACCTGCCGGAGATGAAGATCCTGACGGCGGAGCCGCACTTTTCTCTGCCGTTGCAACGGGAACGTGTGGTGATGGTGCATGTGTACAACCCCTTCGTCCCTGTCGCCGACGTGGTCACCTTCCTCACCAGGTACTTCGATAAGGTGGGGAGCGGCACCGAGATTCGAGACGACTTGGGGATCTGGACAGGCAAACGCCTGTTTAAGGTCACGCTAAAGACCGATGGTAAGGGAGCCATTTTCCACCCTCCTTCCAGTTTCACTATCGGGGGAAACCGTGGCTACCTGGTCTACGCTGGGCAACCCAAGCATTGTCGCTCATGCGGCAAGGCTGGTCATGTGGCGGCCAACTGCAGCGCCTCCCTCTGCAAGATCTGCAAACAGGAAGGGCACCAGACAAAAGACTGCAAACAGGCCAAGTGCTGCAACCTGTGTGGCGAGGCAGGTCACCTCTACAGGACCTGCCCCAAACGCTGCCGTACTTACGCACAGGCAGCCAAAGCCGACCAGGGGGAAGCAGAAGAAATGTTTCGTGTCACTCCAACCACCAAGGCCCCCAGGGAGCTCAACGGGACAAAGGAGGACACAGAGAGAGACAAGGTGGAGAAAGAGATTGAGGCAACAGAGAGCCAATCAACAGCACTACCCCCTGAACCTCCCAGTCCTCAGGACAGCGAATCAATGGAGGAGGAGGCAGCAGTGGAAAAGCAGCAGGGGGAGTGGCGGACGGTGAAGAACAAGAAAAGTAAGAGGGAGCGAAGAAGAAGCAAAGGCGTTTCCCAGAGAAGCGGCAAGAGGCGTCTCCCATCCGACACGGATGACAAGGGCAGCAGCTCTTCGGATGGTGAAGTGCCAGGGCGGCACCGACAGAAGCGGCGGCAAAGCTCCAGGGCGTTGGAGGACGAGACACCAGAGCTCCAGAAAATTGGAGACAACAAGGAGACCAGCGCACCCCAACTTTGCCTGCAACCTGAGGAGGCCAGTGCACCACAGCCCCTGGAATCTGGGAGCAGTGAGGCAATCATCGCACCCCAGCTCCAGGAAGCCGGGAACAGCAACACCCCAGAGGGGGTGAGTTTTGGAGAAGCTTCTCCAGCAAAGGTCATCTCAAATCCCGCTCTCTACGTGAACCTCCAGATGCCACTGGAGCAGAACACGGCCAAGGAGATCTACCTCAGCCCATCCAAAGTGAAGGAATTTGAGCTCACTACGGGTATGAAGGAGCAGACTAAAGGTCTGGGACTCTCAGAGACAGTGGGTTTGGTAGGAGAATAAATGCTTTAAAATGGGTTTAAAGATTGTATCCATAAATGTGCGTAGCATTAAATCTACTACGCGATGTGTTGCGACCTTGGACTACCTAGCCAAGGTCAAAGCTGACCTGTTGTTTCTGCAGGAGTGTGCGATACCGCACCTCAGCTCCTACAGGCAATGGTCACGATGGTGGTCCCATGGGCCATCGATCTGGTCGGGCGGAAACGACTCTCGTTCCTCCGGCCTGGGTATTCTGCTGCGGGGAGGCAACTTCACCGTCTCCGAGGTCAAGGAGGTGGTGGGCGGGCGACTCCTCGTAGCAGACGTAATGTACAAGAACGCTCCACTCCAGTTAATTAACGTGTATGGCCCGGCACAAGGGGCTGAGCGGCTGGAGGTTTTTCAGCAGCTCCCACTGCTGCTGGCGACCTCCATGCCGGTCATTCTGGGCGGGGACTTCAACTGCATCATCGATGCGGCTGGACGATCCGGCAGGGCCGGCAGCAGATTGGACGCTACGTCCAGATCCCTGATGGAAACAGTTAAGGATGCCAAGCTGCACGACGTCTTCAGCAACCCTGCAGACGGAGCGCAGCGTAGATACACCTGGTCGCGGCCAGACGGGTCCATTCGTTCCAGGATAGACTTCCTGTTTGTGTCCCGTGCATTCACAGTCAGATCCACCGAGGTCAAGCCGGTGTTCTTCTCTGACCACTGCCTCCTACGGGCGGACTGCCACTTGGAGAAGGACCTGAGGGTGGGCAGGGGGGCATGGAAGCTAAATGTGCAACTGCTGACCCCAGAGAACATTGAGGAGCTCAAGAGGGATTACAAAGGTTGGAGAACCGTGAAACCCCTCTTTGAGTCCCTGACACACTGGTGGGAAGCGATCAAGGGAAGCATCAAGAGGTTTTTCATCCGCAAAGGCACCCAGAAAGCTAGAAAGGAAAGAGGGAAATGTCCCGACTCCAGGAAAAGATGCAGAATCTGCTCCGGCTGCAGTCGATGGGGGTCGATGTCAAGGAGGAGCTCCAAGAGGTGAAGGGCCAGCAAGCCTCGCACTTTGCCTCGGAGGCCTCCAAGATCATCTTCCGTTCCAGAGTCCGCTCCGTGGAGCAGGATGAGACGTGCTCACGTTTCTTCTTCCAAAAGGTACACAGAGAGCGCTCTGTGATCAGCAGCCTGAAGGAAGAAGACGGCTCAGTAAAGTCATCACGGTCCGACATTCTGAGGATCAGCAAATCCTTTTATGCCGGACTGTATGACGTGAAGCCCACGGACAGCACGGCCTCCCAGTCCTTCCTGTCCTCTATCACGGAGGTCCTAGACCACAGTACGCGGGAGAGCCTAGACAAACCGCTAACTCCTGACGAACTGACTAAGGCCCTCGAGTCCTTCGAGAAGAGTAAAACCCCCGGAAGCGACGGCCTGCCGGCGGAGTTGTATTCGGCTCTGTGGGACTTGATCGGCCCAGACCTGCTAGAAGTGTACGAGAGTATGCTCCTGGCCGGCAGCATGTCAGAATCCATGAGGAAAGGCATCATCACCCTCATCTACAAGCACAAGGGGGAAAGGGAGGAAATTAGAAATTGGCGACCCATTTCACTGTTGAATGTGGACTATAAGATTCTGTCCAAGGTCATCGCCAACCGGGTCAAATCCGCTCTGGAATTGGTGATTCACCCTGACCAGACCTGCTCTGTGCCAGGCAGGAAGATCTCTGACAGCCTGGCGCTGCTCAGGGATACGATTGCCTATGTACAGGACAGGGGTGTGGATACCTGCCTCATCAGCTTGGATCAGGAGAAGGCCTTTGACAGAATATCGCACACCTACATGGGGGATGTGCTCTCCAAAATGGGCTTTGGGGAGGGAATTCGAAATTGGATCCAACTGCTCTACACTAACATCAGTAGCGCAGTCTCAATCAATGGGTGGGAAACAGATAGCTTTCCGATTAAATCTGGAGTCAGGCAGGGCTGTCCTCTCTCGCCTGCCCTTTTCGTGTGCTGCATAGAACCCTTTGCCGAGTCCATCAGGAAGGATCCGGGCATAAGAGGAGTGACGATCCCAGGCAGTGGAGGCACTCAGGTAAAAGCCTCCCTGTACATGGACGACGTCGCCGTCTTCTGCTCGGATCCGCTGTCGGTGCGCAGACTGATGCACGTCTGCGACCAGTTCGAACTGGCCTCGGGAGCCAAGGTAAATCGTGGGAAGAGCGAGGCCATGTTCTTTGGGAACTGGGCTGACCGATCCTTTGTCCCCTTCACTGTCAGGGCTGACGGCCTGAAGGTGCTGGGGATATGGTTCGGAGGGACCGGGGCATGCGTTAGAAACTGGAAGGAGCGAGTGGCTATGGTGAAAAGGAAACTGGGCATGTGGGAGCGACGCTCCCTCTCCATTGCGGGTAAGAACCTGGTCATCAGGTGTGAGGTACTCTCGCTGTTGCTGTACGTGGCGCAGGTCTGGCCCATTCCACACTCCTGCGCGATGGCGATCACTCGAGCCATCTTCCGCTTTATCTGGAGGTCGAAAATGGATCGTGTCTGCAGGGACGCGATGTACAAGCCTCTAGATAAAGGGGGAAAAAACGTGCCCAACAGCGCCCTCATACTGATGGCCACCTTTGTGTGCGGCTGCATCAAGCGGTGCGTAGACCCTCAGTACGCAAACACCAAGTGTCACTACGTGCTGAGGTTCTACCTGTCCCCGGTGTTGCGAAGGATGGGTCTGGCCACGCTGCCGCGGAACGCTCCAAGTAGTTGGACCGTGCCGTACCACCTGTCCCTGGTGGAAAAATTTATGCAGAAAAACACCTTTGACCACAAGTCCATCAGGCAGTGGTCAGCACGTAACGTCCTAGAGGCCCTGAGGGATAAGGAGAGGGTGGACCCTGTGGGATGGTTCCCCGAGCAGACTGTCAAAGTCATTTGGCAGAATGCCTCATCGCCAGAACTTTCCAACAAGCACCAAGACGTAGCTTGGCTGGTGGTGAGAAAGGCCCTCCCCGTCAGATCCTTCCTACACGCCAGGAGTCTCACCCCCTCTGCACGATGCCCTCGAGGTGGCTGTGGTGGGGAAGAGACCGTTGTTCACCTCCTTGTGGATTGTGCCTTTGCAAAGAAAGTCTGGAGAGAGATGCAGTGGTTGCTGTCGAGGTTCATCCCGAGCAGTTCTGTGACACAGGACTCTGTGCTCTACGGGCTGTTCCCAGGGACACACACCGAGACAAACATCGACTGCAGCTGGAGGATCATCAACTCGGTGAAAGACGCGCTTTGGTCTGCCCGAAACTTGTTGGTCTTCCAGCACAAAGAGTTGTCCCCGACCGATTGTTGCGGACTGGCACAATCCAAAGTCCAGGACTACGTGCTGAGGGACGCACTAAAGCTTGGGGCAGCTGCCGCAAAGGCGCAATGGGGAAGGGTCGCTGTCTAAGACCTTTCTACCACAGCGCACCGAGAGACTGGGAACTGTTTAGAGCCCCTCGGGCTGTACAGATCAAAATGAAAGGCTGTAAATGACTGTAATATTGTTTGTACTGATGCACCTGGTGATACATTTTGTAAAAGTTTAACCTGGATTGTACCCTTGTAATGTTGTTTTTGAAATGGTTTTGAATGTGATTGAAGATTTTTATGAATAAAGTATATTTTTACAAAAAAAAAAAAAAAAAAGTCTGGGAAAAGTGTCCTGCAGTCAGCATCACTGTGAAGCAGTCTGGGAAGATGGTCCTGCAGTCAGCATCGCGGTGAAGCAGTCTGGCAAGAGTGTCCTGCAGTCAGTATCGCTGTAAGCAGTCTGGGAAGAGAGTCCTGCATTCAGCATTGCAGATAAGCAGTCTGGGAAGAGTGTCTTTCAGTCAGCATCTCTGTAAAGCAGTCTGCGGAGAGTATCCTGCAATCAGCATCGCGCTGAAGCAGTATGGGAGGAGTGACCTGCAGTCAGCATCGCTGTGAAACTATCTGCGAAGAGTGTACTGCATTCACCATCGCGATGAAGCAGTCTGGGAAGAGTGTCCTGCAATCAGCATCGTGGTGAAGCAGCCTGGGAAGAGTGTCCTATAGTCAGCATCGCTGTAAGAAGGGTGGAAAGAGTGTCCTGCATTCAGCATCGCGGTAAAGCAGTCTGGGAAGAGTGTCCTGCAGCCAGCATCGCGGTGAAGCAGTCTGGAAAGAGTGTCCTGCAGTCAGCATCACAGTGAAGCAGTCTGGTAAGAGTGTCCTGCAGTCAGCATCGCTGTGAAGCAGTTTGGGAAGTGTGTCCTGCAGTCAGCATCGCGGTGAAGCAGTCTGGGAAGAGTATCCTGCAGTCAGCATCATGGTGAAGCAGTCTGGGAAGAGTGTCCTATTGTCAGAATTGCAGTGAATCAGTCCGGGAAGAGGGTCCCGCAGTCAGCATCGCGGTGAAGCAGTCTGAGAAGAGTGTCCCGCAGTCAGCATCTCAGTGAAGCAGTCTGGGAAGAGTGTCCTGCAGTCAGCATCGCGGTGAAACAGTCTGGGAAGAGTGTCCTGCATCAGTATTGCTGTACACAGTCTAGGAACAAGGGCCCGCAGCGAGCATAGCTGTGAAGCAGTCTGGGAAGAGTGTCCTGCAGCCAGCATCGCTGTGAGGCAGTCTGGGAAGAATGTCCTGCAGTCAGCATCGCGGTGAAGCAGTCTGGGAAGAGTGTCCTGCATTCATCATCGCGTTAAAGCAGTCTGGGAAGAGTGTCCTGCAGCCAGCATCGCGGTGAAGCAGTCTGGAAAGAGTGTCCTGCAGTCAGCATCACGGTGAAGCAGTCTGGTAAGAGTGTCCTGCAGTCAGCATCGCTGTGAAGCAGTCTGGGAAGTGTGTCCTGCAGTCAGCATCGCGGTGAAGCAGTCTGGGAAGAGTATCCTGCAGTCAGCATCATGGTGAAGCAGTCTGGGAAGAGTGTCCTATTGTCAGAATCGCAGTGAATCAGTCCGGGAAGAGTGTCCCGCAGTCAGCATCGCGGTGAAGCAGTCTGAGAAGAGTGTCCCGCAGTCAGCATCGCGGCGAAGCAGTCTGGGAAGAGTGTCCTGCAGTCAGCATCGCGGTGAAACAGTCTGGGAAGAGTGTCCTGCATCAGTATTGCTGTACACAGTCTAGGAACAGGGTCCCGCAGCGAGAATCGCTGTGAAGCAGTCTGGGAAGAGCGTCCTGCAGCCAGCATCGCTGTGAGGCAGTCTGGGAAGAATGTCCTGCAGACAGCATCGCGGTGAAGCAGTCTGGGAAGAGTATCCTGCAGTCAGTATCGTGGTGAAGCAGTCTGGCATGAGCGTCCTGGAGTCAGTATCGAGCTGAAGCAGTCTGGGAAGAGTGTCCTGCAGTCAACATTGCGGTGAAGCAGTCTGGGTAGAGTGTCCGGCAGTCACTATCGCTGTAAGCAGTCTGTGAAGAGCTACCTGCACTCAGCATCGCAGCGTAGCAGTCAGGGAAGAGTGTCCTGCAGTCAGTCTCGCTGTAGGCAGTCTGGGAAGAGCGTGTTGCATTCAGCATCACTGTAAAGAAGTCTGGGAAGAGTGTGCTGCAGTCAGCATCGCTGTGAAGCAGTCTGGGAAGAGCGTGTTGCATTCAGCATCGCGGTGAAGCAGTCTGGGAAGAGTGTCCTGCAGTCAGCATCGCTGTGAAGCAGCCTGGGAAGAGTGTTCTGCAGTCAGCAACTCTGTGAAGCAGTCTGGGAAGTGTGACCTGCAGTCAGCATCGCGGTGAAACAGTCTGGGAAGAGTGTCCTGCATCAGTATCGCTGTACACAGTCTGGGAAGAGCGTCCTGCAGTCAGCATCGCTGTGAAACAATCTGGGAAGAGTCTCCTGCAGCCAGTATCGCGGTGAAGGAGTCTGGGAGGTGTGTCCTGCAGTCAGTAGCGCGGTGAAGCAGTGTGGGAAGAGTATTCTGCAGTCAGCATCATGGTGAAGCAGTCTGGGAAGAGTGTCCTATAGTCAGAATCGCAGTGAATCAGTCCGGAAAGAGTGTCCCGCAGTCAGCATCGCGGTGAAGCAGTCTGAGAAGAGTGTCTTGCAGTCAGTATCGCGGTGAAGCTGTCTGGGAAGAATGTCCTGCAGACAGCATAGCGGTGAAGCAGTCTGGGAAGAGTATCCTGCAGTCAGCATCACGGTGAAGCAGTCTGGGAAGAGTATCCTGCAGTCAGCATCGCTGTGAAGCAGTCTGGGAAGAGTGTCCTGCAGTCAGTATCGTGGTGAAGCAGTCTGGCATGAGCGTCCTGGAGTCAGTATCGAGGTGAAGCAGTCTGGGAAGAGGGTGCTGCAGTCAACATTGCCGCGAAGCAGTCTGGGTAGAGTGTCCTGCAGTCAGTATCGCTGTAAGAAGTCTGTGAAGAGCGACGTGCATTCAGCATCGCAGTGAAGCAGTCTGGGAAGAGTGGTTCTGCAGTCAGTCTCGCTGTAAGCAGCCTGGGAAGAGCGTGTTGCATTCAGCATCACTGTAAAGCAGTCTGGGAAGAGTGTGCTGCAGTCAGCGTCGTTGTGAAGCAGTCTGGGAAGAGCGTCCTGCAGTCAGCATCGCGGTGAAGCAGTCTGGGAAGAGTGTCCTGCAGTCAGCATCGCTGTGAAGCAGCCTGGGAAGAGTGTTCTGCAGTCAGCATCTCTGTGAAGCAGTCTGGGAAAAGTGTCCTGCAGTCAGCATCACTGTCAGGCAGTCTGGGAAGAGTGTCCTGCAGTCAGCATCGCGGTGAAGCAGTCTGACAAGAGTGTCCTGCAGTCAGCATCGCGGTGAAGCAGTCTGACAAGAGTGTCCTGCAGTCAGTATCGCTGTAAGTAGTCTGGGAAGAGCGTCCTGCATTCAGCATTGCGGAGAAGCAGTCTGGCAAGAGTGTCATTCAGTCAGCATCGGTGTGAAGCAGTCTGCGGAGAGTATCCTGCAATCAGCATCGCGCCGAAGCAGTCTGGGAGGAGTGACCGGCAGTCAGCATCGCTGTCAAGCAGCCTGGGAAGAGTGTTCTATAGTCAGCATCGCTGTAAGCAGTCTGGGAAGAGTGTCCTGCAATCAGCATCGTGGTGAAACAGCCTGGGAAGAGTGTCCTATAGTTAGCATCGTTGTAAGCAGGGTGGAAAGAGTGTCCTGCATTCAGCATCGCGGTGAAGCAGTCTGGAAAGCGTGTCCTGCAGTCAGTAGCACGGTGAAGCAGTCTGGGAAGAGTATCCTGCACTCAGCATCATGGTGAAGCGGTCTGGGAAGAGTGTCCTATAGTCAGAATCGCAGTGAATCAGTCCGGGAAGAGTGTCCCGCAGTCAGCATCGCGGTGAAGCAGTCTGAGAAGAGTGTCTTGCAGTCAGTATCGCGGTGAAGCTGTCTGGGAAGAATGTCCTGCAGACAGCATAGCGGTGAAGCAGTCTGGGAAGAGTATCCTGCAGTCAGCATCACGGTGAAGCAGTCTGGGAAGAGTATCCTGCAGTAAGCATCGCTGTGAAACAGTCTGGGAAGAGTGTCTTGCAGTCAGTATCGTGGTGATGCTGTCTGGCATGAGCGTCCTGGAGTCAGCATCGAGGTGAAGCAGTCTGGGAAGAGTGTCCTGCAATCAACATTGCGGTGAAGCAGTCTGGGTAGAGTGTCCTGCAGTCAGTATCGCTGTAAGCAGTCCGTGAAGAGCTACCTGCACTCAGCATCGCAGCGTAGCAGTCAAGGAAGAGTGTCCTGCAGTCAGTCTCGCTGTAAGCAGTCTGGGAAGAGCGTGTTGCATTCAGCATCACTGTAAAGCAGTCTGGGAAGAGCGTCCATCAGTCAGCATCGCGGTGAAGTAGCCTGGGAAGAGTGTTCTGCAGTCAGAATCTCTGTGAAGCAGTCTGGGAAGTGTGTCCTGCAGTCGGTATCGCGGTGAAACAGTCTGGGAACAGTGTCCTGCATCAGTATCGCTGTACACAGTCTGGGAAGAGCGTCCTGCAGTCAGCATCGCTGTGAAACAATCTGGGAAGAGTGTCCTGCAGCCAGTATCGCGGTGAAGCAGTCTGGGAAGTGTGTCCTCCAGTCAGTAGCGCGGAGAAGCAGTCTGGGAAGAGTATACTGCAGTCAGCATCATTGGTGAAGCAGTCTGGGAAGCGTGTCCTATAGTAAGAATCGCAGTGAATCAGTCCGGGAAGAGTGTCCCGCAGTCAGCATCTCGGTGATGCAGCCTGGGAAGAGTGTCTTGCAGTCAGTATCGTGGTGAAGCAGTCTGGCATGAGCGTCCTGGAAACAGCATCGAGGTGAAGCAGTCTGGGAAGAGGGTGCTGCAGTCAACATTGCTGTGAAGCAGTCTGGGTAGAGTGTCCTGCAGTCAGTATTACTTTAAGCAGTCTGTGAAGAGCGTCCTGCACTCAGTATCACTGTAAAGCAGTCTGGGAAGAGTGTGCTGCAGTCAGCGTCGCTGTGAAGCAGTCTGGGAAGAGCGTCCTGCAGTCAGCATCGCGGTGAAGCAGTCTGGGAAGAGTGTCCTGCAGTCAGCATCGCTGTGAAGCAGCCTGGGAAGAGTGTTCTGCAGTCAGCATCTCTGTGAAGCAGTCTGAGAAGTGTGTCCTGCAGTCAGCATCGCGGTGAAACAGTCTGGGAAGAGTGTCCTGCATCAGTATCGCTGTACACAGTCTGGGAAGAGCGTCCTGCAGTCAGCATCGCTGTGAAACAATCTGGGAAGAGTGTCCTACAGTCAGCATCTCGGTGTTGCAGTCTGGGAAGAGTGTCTTGCAGTCAGTATCGTGGTGAAGCAGTCTGGCATGAGCGTCCTGGAAACAGCATCGAGGTGAAGCAGTCTGGGAAGAGGGTGCTGCAGTCAACATTGCGGTGAAGCAGTCTGGGTAGAATGTCCTGCAGTCAGTATCGCTTTAAGCAGTCTGTGAAGAGCGTCCTGCACTCAGCATCACTGTAAAGCAGTCTGGGAAGAGTGTCCTGCAGTCAGCGTCGCTGTGAAGCAGTCTGGGAAGAGCGTCCTGCAGTCAGCATCGCGGTGAAGCAGTCTGGGAAGAGTGTCCTGCAGTCAGCATCGCTGTGAAGCAGCCTGGGAAGAGTGTTCTGCAGTCAGCATCTCTGTGAAGCAGTCTGAGAAGTGTGTCCTGCAGTCAGCATCGCGGTGAAACAGTCTGGGAAGAGTGTCCTGCATCAGTATCGCTGTACACAGTCTGGGAAGAGCGTCCTGCAGTCAGCATCGCTGTGAAACAATCTGGGAAGAGTGTCCTGCAGTCAGTATCGCGGTGAAGCAGTCTGGGAAGTGTGTCCTGCAGTCAGTAGCGCGGTGAAGAAGTCTGGGAAGAGTGTCCTGCAGCCAGCATCGCTTTGAGGTAGTCTGGGAAGAGTGTCCTGCTGTCAGCATCGCTGTGAAGCAGTCTGGGAAAAGTGTCCTGCAGTCAGCATCACTGTCAGGCAGTCTGGGAAGAGTGTCCTGCAGTCAGCATCGCGGTGAAGCAGTCTGACAAGAGTGTCCTGCAGTCAGCATCGCGGTGAAGCAGTCTGACAAGAGTGTCCTGCAGTCAGTATCGCTGTAAGTAGTCTGGGAAGAGCGTCCTGCATTCAGCATTGCGGAGAAGCAGTCTGGCAAGAGTGTCATTCAGTCAGCATCGGTGTGAAGCAGTCTGCGGAGAGTATCCTGCAATCAGCATCGCGCCGAAGCAGTCTGGGAGGAGTGACCGGAAGTCAGCATCGCTGTCAAGCAGCCTGGGAAGAGTGTTCTATAGTCAGCATCGCTGTAAGCAGTCTGGGAAGAGTGTCCTGCAATCAGCATCGTGGTGAAGCAGCCTGGGAAGAGTGTCCTATAGTTAGCATCGTTGTAAGCAGGGTGGAAAGAGTGTCCTGCATTCAGCATCGCGGTGAAGCAGTCTGGAAAGCGTGTCCTGCAGTCAGTAGCACGGTGAAGCAGTCTGGGAAGAGTATCCTGCACTCAGCATCATGGTGAAGCGGTCTGGGAAGAGTGTCCTATAGTCAGAATCGCAGTGAATCAGTCCGGGAAGAGTGTCCCGCAGTCAGCATCGCGGTGAAGCAGTCTGAGAAGAGTGTCTTGCAGTCAGTATCGCGGTGAAGCTGTCTGGGAAGAATGTCCTGCAGACAGCATAGCGGTGAAGCAGTCTGGGAAGAGTATCCTGCAGTCAGCATCACGGTGAAGCAGTCTGGGAAGAGTATCCTGCAGTAAGCATCGCTGTGAAGCAGTCTGGGAAGAGTGTCTTGCAGTCAGTATCGTGGTGATGCTGTCTGGCATGAGCGTCCTGGAGTCAGCATCGAGGTGAAGCAGTCTGGGAAGAGTGTCCTGCAATCAACATTGCGGTGAAGCAGTCTGGGTAGAGTGTCCTGCAGTCAGTATCGCTGTAAGCAGTCCGTGAAGAGCTACCTGCACTCAGCATCGCAGCGTAGCAGTCAAGGAAGAGTGTCCTGCAGTCAGTCTCGCTGTAAGCAGTCTGGGAAGAGCGTGTTGCATTCAGCATCACTGTAAAGCAGTCTGGGAAGAGCGTCCATCAGTCAGCATCGCGGTGAAGTAGCCTGGGAAGAGTGTTCTGCAGTCAGAATCTCTGTGAAGCAGTCTGGGAAGTGTGTCCTGCAGTCGGTATCGCGGTGAAACAGTCTGGGAACAGTGTCCTGCATCAGTATCGCTGTACACAGTCTGGGAAGAGCGTCCTGCAGTCAGCATCGCTGTGAAACAATCTGGGAAGAGTGTCCTGCAGCCAGTATCGCGGTGAAGCAGTCTGGGAAGTGTGTCCTCCAGTCAGTAGCGCGGAGAAGCAATCTGGGAAGAGTATACTGCAGTCAGCATCATTGGTGAAGCAGTCTGGGAAGAGTGTCCTATAGTAAGAATCGCAGTGAATCAGTCCGGGAAGAGTGTCCCGCAGTCAGCATCTCGGTGATGCAGCCTGGGAAGAGTGTCTTGCAGTCAGTATCGTGGTGAAGCAGTCTGGCATGAGCGTCCTGGAAACAGCATCGAGGTGAAGCAGTCTGGGAAGAGGGTGCTGCAGTCAACATTGCTGTGAAGCAGTCTGGGTAGAGTGTCCTGCAGTCAGTATCGCTTTAAGCAGTCTGTGAAGAGCGTCCTGCACTCAGTATCACTGTAAAGCAGTCTGGGAAGAGTGTGCTGCAGTCAGCGTCGCTGTGAAGCAGTCTGGGAAGAGCGTCCTGCAGTCAGCATCGCGGTGAAGCAGTCTGGGAAGAGTGTCCTGCAGTCAGCATTGCTGTGAAGCAGCCTGGGAAGAGTGTTCTGCAGTCAGCATCTCTGTGAAGCAGTCTGAGAAGTGTGTCCTGCAGTCAGCATCGCGGTGAAACAGTCTGGGAAGAGTGTCCTGCATCAGTATCGCTGTACACAGTCTGGGAAGAGCGTCCTGCAGTCAGCATCGCTGTGAAACAATCTGGGAAGAGTGTCCTACAGTCAGCATCTCGGTGTTGCAGTCTGGGAAGAGTGTCTTGCAGTCAGTATCGTGGTGAAGCAGTCTGGCATGAGCGTCCTGGAAACAGCATCGAGGTGAAGCAGTCTGGGAAGAGGGTGCTGCAGTCAACATTGCGGTGAAGCAGTCTGGGTAGAGTGTCCTGCAGTCAGTATCGCTTTAAGCAGTCTGTGAAGAGCGTCCTGCACTCAGCATCACTGTAAAGCAGTCTGGGAAGAGTGTCCTGCAGTCAGCGTCGCTGTGAAGCAGTCTGGGAAGAGCGTCCTGCAGTCAGCATCGCGGTGAAGCAGTCTGGGAAGAGTGTCCTGCAGTCAGCATCGCTGTGAAGCAGCCTGGGAAGAGTGTTCTGCAGTCAGCATCTCTGTGAAGCAGTCTGAGAAGTGTGTCCTGCAGTCAGCATCGCGGTGAAACAGTCTGGGAAGAGTGTCCTGCATCAGTATCGCTGTACACAGTCTGGGAAGAGCGTCCTGCAGTCAGCATCGCTGTGAAACAATCTGGGAAGAGTGTCCTGCAGTCAGTATCACGGTGAAGCAGTCTGGGAAGTGTGTCCTGCAGTCAGTAGCGCGGTGAAGAAGTCTGGGAAGAGTGTCCTGCAGCCAGCATCGCATTGAGGCAGTCTGGGAAGAGTGTCCTGCAGTCAGCATCACGGTGAAGCAGTCTGGGAAGAGTATCCTGCAGTCAGCATCACGGTGAAGCAGTCTGGGAAGAGTATCCTGCAGTCAGCATCGCTGTGAAGCAGTCTGGGAAGAGTGGTCCTGCAGTCAGTCTCGCTGTAAGCAGCCTGGGAAGAGCGTGTTGCATTCAGCATCACTGTAAAGCAGTCTGGAAAGAGTGTACTGCAGTCAGCGTCGTTGTGAAGCAGTCTGGGAAGAGCGTCCTGCAGTCAGCATCGCGGTGAAGCAGTCTGGGAAGAGTGTCCTGCAGTCAACATCGCTGTGAAACAGCCTGGGAAGAGTGTTCTGCAGTCAGCATCTCTGTGAAGCAGTCTGAGAAGTGTGTCCTGCAGTGAGCATTGCGGTGAAACAGTCTGGGAACAGTGTCCTGCATCAGTATCTCTGTACACAGTCTGGGAAGAGCGTCCTGCAGTCAGCATCGCTGTGAAACAATCTGGGAAGAGTGTCCTGCAGTCAGTATCGCGGTGAAGCAGTCTGGGAAGTGTGTCCTGCAGAGAGTAGCGCGGTGAAGCAGTCTGGGAAGAGTGTCCTGCAGCCAGCATCGCTTTGAGGCAGTCTGGGAAGAGTGTCCTGCTGTCAGCATCGCTGTGAAGCAGTCTGGGAAAAGTGTCCTGCAGTCAGCATCACTGTCAGGCAGTCTGGGAAGAGTGTCCTGCAGTCAGCATCGAGGTGAAGCAGTCTGACAAGAGTGTCCTGCAGTCAGTATCACTGTAAGTAATCTGGGAAGAGCGTCCTGCATTCAGCATTGCGGAGAAGCAGTCTGGGAAGAGTGTCATTCAGTCAGCATCGGTGTGAAGCAGACTGCGGAGTGTCCTGCAGTCAGCATCGCTGTCAGGTAGCCTGGGAATAGTGTTCTATAGTCAGCATCGCTGTAAGCAGTCTGGGAAGAGTCTCCTGCAATCAGCATCGTGGTGAAGCAGCCTGGGAAGAGTGTCCTATAGTTAGCATCGTTGTATGCAGGGTGGAAAGAGTGTCCTGCATTCAGCATCGCGGTGAAGCAGTCTGGGAAGAGTGGTCCTGCAGTCAGTCTCGCTGTAAGCAGCCTGGGAAGAGCGTGTTGCATTCAGCATCACTGGAAAGCAGTCTGGGAAGAGTGTGCTGCAGTCAGCGTCGTTGTGAAGCAGTCTGGGAAGAGCGTCCTGCAGTCAGCATCGCGGTGAAGCAGTCTGGGAAGAGTGTCCTGTAGTCAACATCGCTGTGAAGCAGCCTGGGAAGAGTGTTCTGCAGTCAGCATCTCTGTGAAGCAGTCTGAGAAGTGTGTCCTGCAGTGAGCATTGCGGTGAAACAGTCTGGGAAGAGTGTCCTGCATCAGTATCTCTGTACACGGTCTGGGAAGAGCGTCCTGCAGTCAGCAACGCTGTGAAACAATCTGGGAAGAGTGTCCTGCAATCAGTATCGCGGTGAAGCAGTCTGGGAAGTGTGTCCTGCAGTCAGTAACGCGGTGAAGCAGTCTGGGAAGAGTGTCCTGCAGCCAGCATCGCTTTGAGGCAGTCTGGGAAGAGTGTCCTGCTGTCAGCATCGCTGTGAAGCAGTCTTGGAAAAGTGTCCTGCAGTCAGCATCACTGTCAGGCAGTCTGGGAAGAGTGTCCTGCAGTCAGCATCGCGGTGAAGCAGTCTGACAAGAGTGTCCTGCAGTCAGTATCGCTGTAAGTAGTCTGGGAAGAGCGTCCTGCATTCAGCATTGCGGAGAAGCAGTCTGGGAAGAGTGTCATTCAGTCAGCATCGGTGTGAAGCAGACTGCGGAGAGTATCCTGCAATCAGCATCGCGCTGAAGCAGTCTGGGAGCAGTGTCCTGCAGTCAGCATCGCTGTCAAGTAGCCTGGGAAGAGTGTTCTATAGTCAGCATCGCTGTAAGCAGTCTGGGAAGAGTCTCCTGCAATCAGCATCGTGGTGAAGTAGCCTGGGAAGAGTGTCCTATAGTTAGCATCGTTGTAAGCAGGGTGGAATGAGTGTCCTGCATTCAGCATCGCGGTGAAGCAGTCTGGGAAGAGTGTCCTGCAGTCAGTAGCACGGTGAAGCAGTCTGGGAAGAGTATCCTGCACTCAGCATCATGGTGAAGCAGTCTGGGAAGAGTGTCCTATAGTCAGAATCGCAGTGAATCAGTCCGGGAAGAGTGTCCCGCAGTCAGCATCGCGGTGAAGCAGTCTGAGAAGAGTGTCTTGCAGTCAGTATCGCGGTGAAGCTGTCTGGGAAGAATGTCCTGCAGACAGTATAGCGGTGAAGCAGTCTGGGAAGAGTATCCTGCAGTCAGCATCACGGTGAAGCAGTCTGGGAAGAGTATCCTGCAGTCAGCATCGCTGTGAAGCAGTCTGGGAAGAGTGTCTTGCAGTCAGTATCGTGGTGAAGCAGTCTGGGATGAGCGTCCTGGAGTCAGCATCGAGGTGAAGCAGTCTGGGAAGAGTGTCTTGCAGTCAACATTGCGGTGAAGCAGTCTGGGTAGAGTGTCCTGCAGTCAGTATCGCTGTAAGCAGTCTGTGAAGAGCTACCTGCACTCAGCATCGCAGCGTAGCAGTCAAGGAAGAGTGTCCTGCAGTCAGTCTCGCTGTAAGCAGTCTGTGAAGAGCGTGTTGCATTCAGCATCACTGTAAAGCAGTTTGGGAAGAGCATCCATCAGTCAGCATCGCGGTGAAGTAGCATGGGAAGAGTGTTCTGCAGTCAGCATCTCTGTGAAGCAGTCTGGGAAGTGTGTCCTGCAGTCAGTATCGCGGTGAAACAGTCCGGGAACAGTGTCCTGCGTCAGTATCGCTGTACACAGTATGGGAAGAGAGTACTGCAGTCAGCATCGCTGTGAAACAATCTGGGAAGAGTGTACTGCATTCAGTATCGCGATGAAGCAGTGTGGGAAGAGTGTCCTGCAATCAGCATCGTGGTGAAGCAGCCTGGGAAGAGTGTCCTATAGTCAGCATCGCTGTAAGCAGGGTGGAAAGAGTGTCCTGCAGTCAGTATCGCGGTGAAGCAGTCTGGGAAGAGTGTCCTGCAGTCAGCATCACTGTGAGGCAGTCTGGGATGAATGTCCTGCAGACAGCATCGCGGTGAAGCAGTCTGGGTAGAGTATCCTGCAATCAGCTTCACGGTGAAGCAGTCTGGGAAGCATGTCCTGCAGTCAGCATCGCTGTGAAGCAGTCTGGGAAGAGTGTCTTGCAGTCAGTATCGTGGTGAAGTAGTCCGGGAAGAGTGTTTTGCAGTCAGCATAGATGTGAAGCAGCCTGGGAAGAGTGTCCTATAGCCAGCACCGCTGCAAGCAGTCTGGGGAGAGTGTCCGGCACTCAGCATCGCTGTGAAGCAGTCTGGGAAGAGTGTCCTGCAGTCAGCATTGCGGTGAAGCAGACTGGAAAGAGTGTCCTGCAGTCAGCATCACGGTGAAGCAGTCTCGGAAGAGTATCCTGCATTCAGCATTGCGGTGAAGCAGTCTGGGAAGAGTGTCCTGCAATCAACATCACGGTGAAGCAGTCTGGGAAGAGTATCCTGCAGTTAGCATCACGGAGAAGCGGTCTGGGAAGAGTGTCCTGCAGTCAGCATCGCAGTGAAGCAGTCTGAGAAGAGTGTCCCGCAGTCAGCATCGCGGTGAAGTAGTCTGGAAAGAGTGTCCAGCAGTCAGCATCGCTGTGAAGCAGTCTGGGAAGAGTGTTCTGCAGTCAGCATCTCCGTGAAGCAGTCTGGGAAGTGTGTCCTGCAGTAAGCATCGCGGCGAAACAGTCTGGGAAGAGTGTCCTGCATCAGTATCGCTGTACACAGTCTCGGAAGATTGTCCTGCAGTCAGCATCGCTGTGAAGCAGTCTGGGAAGAGTGTCCTGCAGTCAGCATCGCTGTGAAGCAGTCTGGGAAGAGTGACCTGCAGTCAGCATCACGGAGAAGCAGTCTGGGGAGGGTAACCTGCAGTCAGCATAACGGTGAAGCAGACTGGCAAGAGTGCCCTGCAGTCAGCATCGCAGTGAAGCAGTCTGGGAAGAGTGTCCCGCAGTCAGCATCGCAGTGAAGCAGTCTGGGAAGAGTGTCCCGCAGTCAGCTTCACGGTGAAGCAGTCTGCGAAGAGTGTGCTGCAGCCAGTATCGCGGTGAAGCAGTCTGGGAAGATGGTCCAGCAGTCAGTATCGCAGTGAAGCAGTCTGGGAAGAGTGTCCTGCAGTCAGAAGCGCGGTGAAGGAGTCTGGGAAGAATGTCCTGAAGTCAGAACGCGGTCAAGCAGTCGGGGAAGAGTCTCCTGCAGTCTGCATGCGGTGAAGCAGTCTGGGAAGTGTGTCCTGCAGTCAGCATCTCTGTGAAGCAGCCTGGGAAGAAGGTCCCATAGTCAGCATCGCTGTAAGCAGTCTGGGAGGAGCGTCATGCATTCAGCATCGCGGTGAAGCAGTCTAGGAAGAGTGTCCAGCTGTCAGCATCTCTGTGAAGCTGTCTGGGAAGAGTGTTCTACAGTCAGTATCGCAGTGAAGCAGTCTGGGGAGAGTATATTGCAGTCAGTATCGCGGTGAAGCTGTCTGGGAAGAGTGTCCTGCAGTCAGTATCGTGGGGACGTCGTCTGGGAAGAATGTCCTGCAGGCAGCATCGCGGTGAAGCAGTCTGGGAAGAGTGTCCTGCAGTCAGTATCGCAGTGAAGCAGTCTGGGAATGGTGACCTGCAGTCAGCATCACGGCTAAGCAGTCCGGGTAGGGTATCCAGCAGTCAGCATAACGGTGAAGCAGTCTGGGAAGAGTGTCCTGCAGTCAGCATCGCGGTGAAGCAGTCTGGGAAGAGTATCCTGCAGTCAGCATTGCTGTGAAGCAGTCTGGGAAGAGTGTCCTGCAGTCAGCATCGCTGTGAAGCAGTCGGGGAAGAGTGTCTTGCAGTCAGTATCTTGGTGAAGCAGTCTGGGAAGAGTATCATGCAGTCAGCATCACGGTGAAGCAGTCTGGGAAGAGTGTCCTGCAGCCAGCATCGCTGTGAGGCAGTCTGGGAAGAATGTCCTGCAGACAGCATCGCGGTGAAGCAGTCTGGGAAGAGTATCCTGCAGTCAGCATCACGGTGAAGCAGTCTGGGAAGAGTGTCCTGCAGCCAGCATCGCTGTGAGGCAGTCTGGGAAGAATGTCCTGCAGACAGCATCGCGGTGAAGCAGTCTGGGAAGAGTATCCTGCAGTCAGTATCACGGTGAAGCAGTCTGGGAAGAGTGTCCTGCAGTCAGCATCGCTGTGATGGAGTCTGGGAAGAGTGTCTTGCAGTCAGTATTGTGGTGAAGCAGTATGGGAAGAGTGTTTTGCAGTCAGCATCGCTGTGAAACAGCCTGGGAAGAATGTCCTATAGTCAGCATCGCTGTGAAGCAGTCTGGGAAGAGTGTCTTGCAGTCAGTATCGTGGTGAAGCAGTCTGGGAAGATGTGTTTAGCAATTAGCATCGCTGTGAAACAGTCTGGGAAGAGTGTCCTGCATCAGTATCGCTGTACACAGTCTGGGAAGAGCGTCCTGCAGTCAGCATCGCTGTGAAATAATCTGGGAAGAGTGTCCTGCAGTCAGTATCACGGTGAAGCAGTCTGGGAAGAGTGTCCTCCAGTCAGTAGCGCCGTGAAGCAGTCTGGGTAGAGTGTCCTGCAGCCAGCATCGCTGGGAGGCAGTCTGGAAAGAATGTCCTGCAGTCAGCATCACTGTGAAGCAGTCTGGGAAAAGTGTCCTGCAGTCAGCATCACTGTGAAGCAGTCTGGGAAGAGTGTCCTGCAGTCAGCATCGCGGTGAAGCAGTCTGGCAAGAGTGTCCTGCAGTCAGTATCGCTGTAAGCAGTCTGGGAAGAGCTTCAGCATTGCGGAGAAGCAGTCTGGGAAGAGTGTCTTTCAGTCAGCATCGCTGTAAAGCAGTCTGCGGAGAGTGTCGTGCAATCAGCATCGCGCTGAAGCAGTCTGGGAGGAGTGACCTGCACTCAGCATCGATGTGAAGCAATCTGGGAAGAGTGTCCTGCATTCAGCATTGCGATGAAGCAGTCTGGGAAGAGTGTCCTGCAAACAGCATCGTGGTGAAGCAGCCTGGGAAAAGTGTCCTATAGACAGCATCGCTGTAAACAGGGTGGAAAGAGTGTCCTGCATTCAGCATCGCGGTAAAGAAGTCTGGGAAGAGTGTCCTGCAGCCAGCATCGCGCTGAAGCAGTCTGGGAGGAGTGACCTGCACTCAGCATCGATGTGAAGCAATCTGGGAAGAGTGTCCTGCATTCAGCATTGCGATGAAGCAGTCTGGGAAGAGTGTCCTGCAAACAGCATCGTGGTGAAGCAGCCTGGGAAAAGTGTCCTATAGACAGCATCGCTGTAAACAGGGTGGAAAGAGTGTCCTGCATTCAGCATCGCGGTAAAGAAGTCTGGGAAGAGTGTCCTGCAGCCAGCATCGCAGTGAAGCAGCCTGGAAAGAGTGTCCTGCAGTCAGCATCACGGTGAAGCAGTCTGGTAAGAGTGTCCTGCAGTCAGCATCGCTGTGAAGCAGTCCGGGAAGTGTGTCCTGCAGTCAGCATCGCGGTGAAGCAGTCTGGGAAGAGCATCGCTTCTCGGCCTTTTGGCTAAGATCAAGTGTAGTGTTGCAGGGGCGACACCATGGTCCTGCCATGGCAAGGTCGGGATGGAAGGGCGATAACCAATCGCAATCCAAATCCATACCGTGGGTTACCTATCACCGTCCGAGTCACGGTGAACCACAGCGACGAAGGAGGATCACCTATGGATCGGGGCTTCTTCACCAGGAGGATCCTGTTGAAGGCGTGCGGCTTCCAAGCTACGGAGATCTTCACCCTGCACGACTCCCGCAAAGGTGGTTATTTCGACGTGACGTTCAAGCGAGTGGCAGACTGCGTCCGGCTCCTGAGGGTGTTCGAGGAGAAGAGAGACCTGCCGGAGATGAAGATCCTGACGGCGGAGCCGCACTTTTCTCTGCCGTTGCAACGGGAACGTGAGGTGATGGTGCATGTGTACAACCCCTTCGTCCCTGTCGCCGACGTGGTCACCTTCCTCACCAGGTACTTCGATAAGGTGGGGAGCGGCACCGAGATTCGAGACGACTTGGGGATCTGGACAGGCAAACGCCTGTTTAAGGTCACGCTAAAGACCGATGGTAAGGGAGCCATTTTCCACCCTCCCTCCAGTTTCGCCATCGGGGGAAACCGGGGCTACCTGGTCTACGCTGGGCAACCCAAGCATTGTCGCTCATGCGGCAAGGCTGGTCATGTGGCGGCCAACTGCAGCGCCTCCCTCTGCAAGATCTGCAAACAGGAAGGGCACCAGACAAAAGACTGCAAACAGGCCAAGTGCTGCAACCTGTGTGGCGAGGCAGGTCACCTCTACAGGACCTGCCCCAAACGCTGCCGTACTTACGCACAGGCAGCCAAAGCCGACCAGGGGGAAGCAGAAGAAAGGTTTCGTGTCACTCCAACCACCAAGGCCCCCAGGGAGCCCAACGGGACAAAGGAGGACACAGAGAGAGACAAGGTGGAGAAAGAGATTGAGGCAACAGAGAGCCAATCAACAGCACTACCCCCTGAACCTTCCAGTCCTCAGGACAGCGAATCAATGGAGGAGGAGGCAGCAGTGGAAAAGCAGCAGGGGGAGTGGCGGACGGTGAAGAACAAAAAAAGTAAGAGGGAGCGAAGAAGAAGCAAAGGCGTTTCCCAGAGAAGCGGCAAGAGGCGTCTCCCATCCGACACGGATGACAAGGGCAGCAGCTCTTCGGATGGTGAAGTGCCAGAGCGGCACCGACAGAAGAGGCGGCAAAGCTCCAGGGCGTTGGAGGACGAGACACCCGAGCTCCAGAAAATTGGAGACAACAAGGAGACCAGCGCACCCCAACTTTGCCTGCAACCTGAGGAGGCCAGTGCACCACAGCCCCTGGAATCTGGGAGCAGTGAGGCAATCATCGCACCCCAGCTCCAGGAAGCCGGGAACAGCAACACCCCAGAGGGGGTGAGTTTTGGAGAAGCTTCTCCAGCAAAGGTCATCTCAAAACCCGCTCACTACGTGAACCTCCAGATGCCACTGGAGCAGAACACGGCCAAGGAGATCTACCTCAGCCCATCCAAAGTGAAGGAATTTGAGCTCACTACGGGTATGAAGGAGCAGACTAAAGGTCTGGGACTCTCAGAGACAGTGGGTTTGGTAGGAGAATAAATGCTTTAATATGGGTTTAAAGATTGTATCCATAAATGTGCGTAGCATTAAATCTACTACGCGATGTGTTGCGACCTTGGACTACCTAGCCAAGGTCAAAGCTGACCTGTTGTTTCTGCAGGAGTGTGCGATACCGCACCTCAGCTCCTACAGGCAATGGTCACGATGGTGGTCCCACGGGCCATCGATCTGGTCGGGCGGAAACGACTCTCGTTCCTCCGGCCTGGGTATTCTGCTGCGGGGAGGCAACTTCACCGTCTCCGAGGTCAAGGAGGTGGTGGGCGGGCGACTCCTGGTAGCAGACGTAATGTACAAGAACGCTCCACTCCGGTTAATTAACGTGTACGGCCCGGCACAAGGGGCTGAGCGGCTGGAGGTTTTTCAGCAGCTCCCACTGCTGCTGGCGACCTCCAGGCCGGTCATTCTGGGCGGGGACTTCAACTGCATCATCGATGCGGCTGGACGATCCGGCAGGGCCGGAAGCAGATTGGACGCTACGTCCAGATCCCTGATGGAAACAGTTAAGGATGCCAAGCTGCACGACGTCTTCAGCAACCCTGCAGACGGAGCGCAGCGTAGATACACCTGGTCGCGGCCAGACGGGTCCATTCGTTCCAGGATAGACTTCCTGTTTGTGTCCCGTGCATTCACAGTCAGATCCACCGACGTCAAGCCGGTGTTCTTCTCTGACCACTGCCTCCTACTGGCGGACTGCCACTTGGAGGAAGACCTGAGGGTGGGCAGGGGGGCATGGAAGCTAAATGTGCAACTGCTGACCCCAGAGAACATTGAGGAGCTCAAGAGGGATTACAAAGGTTGGAGAACCGTGAAACCCCTCTTTGAGTCCCTGACACACTGGTGGGAAGTGATCAAGGGAAGCATCAAGAGGTTTTTCATCCGCAAAGGCACCCAGAAAGCTAGAAAGGAACAGAGGGAAATGTCCCGACTCCAGGAAAAGATGCAGAATCTGCTCCGGCTGCAGTCGATGGGGGTCGATGTCAAGGAGGAGCTCCAAGAGGTGAAGGGCCAGCAAGCCTCGCACTTTGCCTCGGAGGCCTCCAAGATCATCTTCCGTTCCAGAGTCCGCTCCGTGGAGCAGGATGAGACGTGCTCACGTTTCTTCTTCCAAAAGGTACACAGAGAGCGCTCTGTGATCAGCAGCCTGAAGGAAGAAGACGGCTCAGTAAAGTCATCACGGTCCGACATTCTGAGGATCAGCAAATCCTTTTATGCCGGTCTGTATGACGTGAAGCCCACGGACAGCACGGCCTCCCAGTCCTTCCTGTCCTCTATCACGGAGGTCTTAGACCACAGTACGCGGGAGAGCCTAGACAAACCGCTAACTCCTGACGAACTGACTAAGGCCCTCGAGTCCTTCGAGAAGAGTAAAACCCCCGGAAGCGACGGCCTGCCGGCGGAGTTGTTTTCGGCTCTGTGGGACTTGATCGGCCCAGACCTGCTAGAAGTGTACGAGAGTATGCTCCTGGCCGGCAGCATGTCAGAATCCATGAGGAAAGGCATCATCACCCTCATCTACAAGCACAAGGGGGAAAGGGAGGAAATTAGAAATTGGCGACCCATTTCACTGTTGAATGTGGACTATAAGATTCTGTCCAAGGTCATCGCCAACCGGGTCAAATCCGCTCTGGAATTGGTGATTCACCCTGACCAGACCTGCTCTGTGCCAGGCAGGAAGATCTCTGACAGCCTGGCGCTGCTCAGGGATACGATTGCCTATGTACAGGACAGGGGTGTGGATACCTGCCTCATCAGCTTGGATCAGGAGAAGGCCTTTGACAGAATATCGCACACCTACATGGGGGATGTGCTCTCCAAAATGGGCTTTGGGGAGGGAATTCGAAATTGGATCCAACTGCTCTACACTAACATCAGTAGCGCAGTCTCAATCAATGGGTGGGAAACAGATAGCTTT
The DNA here is from genome assembly GCF_964194155.1 of Cetorhinus maximus. Taxonomy (NCBI): domain Eukaryota; kingdom Metazoa; phylum Chordata; class Chondrichthyes; order Lamniformes; family Cetorhinidae; genus Cetorhinus; species Cetorhinus maximus. The sequence continues at coordinate 785,040 of NC_135899.1, read as the reverse complement.
CCGATTAAATCTGGAGTCAGGCAGGGCTGTCCTCTCTCGCCTGCCCTTTTCGTGTGCTGCATAGAACCCTTTGCCGAGTCCATCAGGAAGGATCCGGGCATAAGAGGAGTGACGATCCCAGGCAGTGGAGGCACTCAGGTAAAAGCCTCCCTGTACATGGACGACGTCGCCGTCTTCTGCTCGGATCCGCTGTCGGTGCGCAGACTGATGCACGTCTGCGACCAGTTCGAACTGGCCTCGGGAGCCAAGGTAAATCGTGGGAAGAGCGAGGCCATGTTCTTTGGGAACTGGGCTGACCGATCCTTTGTCCCCTTCACTGTCAGGGCTGACGGCCTGAAGGTGCTGGGGATATGGTTCGGAGGGACCGGGGCATGCGTTAGAAACTGGAAGGAGCGAGTGGCTATGGTGAAAAGGAAACTGGGCATGTGGGAGCGACGCTCCCTCTCCATTGCGGGTAAGAACCTGGTCATCAGGTGTGAGGTACTCTCGCTGTTGCTGTACGTGGCGCAGGTCTGGCCCATTCCAGACTCCTGCGCGATGGCGATCACTCGAGCCATCTTCCGCTTTATCTGGAGGTCGAAAATGGATCGTGTCTGCAGGGACGCGATGTACAAGCCTCTAGATAAAGGGGGAAAAAACGTGCCCAACATCGCCCTCATACTGATGGCCACCTTTGTGTGTGGCTGCATCAAGCGGTGCGTAGACCCTCAGTACGCAAACACCAAGTGTCACTACGTGCTGAGGTTCTACCTGTCCCCGGTGTTGCGAAGGATGGGTCTGGCCACGCTGCCGCGGAACGCTCCAAGTAGTTGGACCGTGCCGTACCACCTGTCCCTGGTGGAAAAATTTATGCAGAAAAACACCTTTGACCACAAGTCCATCAGGCAGTGGTCAGCACGTAACGTCCTAGAGGCCCTGAGGGATAAGGAGAGGGTGGACCCTGTGGGATGGTTCCCCGAGCAGACTGTCAAAGTCATTTGGCAGAATGCCTCATCGCCAGAACTTTCCAACAAGCACCAAGACGTAGCTTGGCTGGTGGTGAGAAAGGCCCTCCCCGTCAGATCCTTCCTACACGCCAGGAGTCTCACCCCCTCTGCACGATGCCCTCGAGGTGGCTGTGGTGGGGAAGAGACCGTTGTTCACCTCCTTGTGGATTGTGCCTTTGCAAAGAAAGTCTGGAGAGAGATGCAGTGGTTGCTGTCGAGGTTCATCCCGAGCAGTTCTGTGACACAGGACTCTGTGCTCTACGGGCTGTTCCCAGGGACACACACCGAGACAAACATCGACTGCAGCTGGAGGATCATCAACTCGGTGAAAGAGGCGCTTTGGTCTGCCCGAAACTTGTTGGTCTTCCAGCACAAAGAGTTGTCCCCGACCGATTGTTGCGGACTGGCACAATCCAAAGTCCAGGACTACGTGCTGAGGGACGCACTAAAGCTTGGGGCAGCTGCCGCAAAGGCGCAATGGGGAAGGGTCGCTGTCTAAGACCTTTCTACCACAGCGCACCGAGAGACTGGGAACTGTTTAGAGCCCCTCGGGCTGTACAGATCAAAATGAAAGGCTGTAAATGATTGTAATATTGTTTGTACTGATGCACCTGGTGATACATTTTGTAAAAGTTTAACCTGGATTGTACCCTTGTAATGTTGTTATTGAAATGGTTTGGAATGTGATTGAAGATATTTTATGAATAAAGTATATTTTTGCAAAAAAAAAAAAAGTCTGGGAAGAGTGTCCTGAATTCAGCATCGCGGTCAAGAATGCTAGGAAGAGTGTCCTGCAGTCAGCGTCGTGGTGGAGCAGCCTGGGAAGAGTGTCTTGCAGTCAGTATCGTGGTGAAGCAGTCTGGGAAGAGCGTTTTGCAGTCAGCATCGCTGTGAGGCAGTCTGGGAAGAATGTCCGGCAGACAGCATCGCGGTGAAGTAGTCTGGGAAGAGTATCCTGCAGTCAGCGTCACGGTGAAGCAGTCTGGGAAGAGTGTCCTGCAGTCAGCATCGCTGTGATGCAGTCTGGGAAGAGTGTCTTGCAGTCAGTATCGTGGTGAAGCAGTCTGGGAAGAGCGTTTTGCAGTCAGCATCGCTGTGAAACAGCCTGGGAAGAGTGTCCTATAGTCAGCATCGCTGTAAGCAGTCTGAGGAGAGTGCCCTGCAGTCAGCATTGCTGTGAAGCAGTCTGGGAAGAGTGTCTTGCAGGCAGTATGGCGGAGAAGCATTCTGGGAAGAGTGTACTGCAGTCAGGATCTCTGTGAAGCAGTCTGGGAAAAGTGACCTGCAGTCAGCATCACGGTGAAGCAGTCTGGGAAGAGAGTCCTGCAGTCAGCATCACAGTGAAGCTGTCTGGGAAGAGTGTCCTGCAGTCAGCATCACGGTGAAGCAGTCTGTGAAGAGTGCCCTGCAGTCAGCATCGCAGTGAAGCAGTCTGGGAAGCGTCCTGCAGTCAGCTTCGCGGTGAACCAGTCTGGAAAGAGTATCCTGCAGTCAGCATCACGGTGAAGCAGTCTGGGAAAAGTGTCCTATAGTCAGCATCACGGTGAAGCAGTCTGGAAAGAGTGTCCTGCAGTCAGCATCACGGTGAAGCAGTCTGGGAAGAGAGTCCTGCAGTCAGCATCACAGTGAAGCTGTCTGGGAAGAGTGTCCCGCAGTCAGCATCGTGGTGAAGCAGTCTGGGTAGATTGTCCCGCAGTCAGCATCGCGGTGAAGCAGTCTGGCAAGAGTGTCCTGCAGCCAGTATCGCGGTGAAGCAGCCTGGGAAGAGTGTCCTGCAGTCAGCATCACGGTGAAGCAGTCTGGGAAGAGTGTCCTGCAGTCAGCATCTCTGTGAAGCAGCCTGGGAAGAAGGTCCCATAGTCAGCATCGCTGTAAGCAGTCTGGGAGGAGCGTCATGCATTCAGCATCGCGGTGAAGCAGTCTGGGAAGAGTGTCCAGCATTCAGCATCGCTGTGAAGCTGTCTGGGAAGAGTGTCCTACAGTCAGTATCGCAGTGAAGCAGTCTGGGAAGAGTGACCTGCAGTCAGTATCACGGTGAAGCAGTCCGGGTAGGGTATCCTGCAGTCAGCATAACGGTGAAGCAGTCTGGGAAGAGTGTCCTGCAGTCAGCATCGCAGTGAAGCAGTCTGGGAAGTGTGTCCCGCAGTCAGCATCGCGGTGAAGCAGTCTGGGTAGAGTGTCCCGCAGTCAGCATCGCGGTGAAGCAGTCTGGGAAGAGTGTCCTGCAGTCAGAAGTGCGGTGAAGGAGTCTGGGAAGAATGTCCTGAAGTCAGAACGCGGTCAAGCAGTCCGGGAAGAGTCTCCTGCAGTCTGCACGCGGTGAAGCAGTCTGGGAAGTGTGTCCTGCAGTCAGCATCTCTGTGAAGCAGCCTGGGAAGAAGGTCCCATAGTCAGCATCGCTGTAAGCAGTCTGGGAGGAGCGTCATGCATTCAGCATCGCGGCGAAGCAGTCTGGGAAGAGTGTCCTGCTGTCAGCATCTCTGTGAAGCTGTCTGGGAAGAGGCTCCTACAGTCAGTATCGCGGTTAAGCAGTCTGGGGAGAGTATATTGCAGTCAGTATCGCGGTGAAGCTGTCTGGGAAGAGTGTCCTGCAGTCAGTATTGTGGTGAAGCAGTCTGGGAAGAGTGTCCTGCAGTCAGTATCGCAGTGAAGCAGTCTGGGAAGAGTGACCTGCAGTCAGTATCACGGTGAAGCAGTCCGGGTAGGGTATCCTGCACTCAGCATAACGGTGAAGCAGTCTGCGATGAGTGTCCCGCAGTCAGCATCGCGGTGAAGCAGTCTGGGTAGAGTGTCCCGCAGTCAGCATCGCGGTGAAGCAGTCTGGGAAGAGTGTCTTGCAGCCAGTATCGCGGTGAAGCAGCCTGGGAAGAGTGTCCTGCAGTCATCATTGCTGTAAGCAGTCTGGGAAGAGTGTCCTGAATTCAGCATCGCGGTGAAGAATGCTAGGAAGAGTGTCCTGCAGTCAGCGTCGTGGTGGAGCAGCCTGGGAAGAGTGTCTTGCAGTCAGTATCGTGGTGAAGCAGTCTGGGAAGAGCGTTTTGCAGTCAGCATCGCTGTGAGGCAGTCTGGGAAGAATGTCCGGCAGACAGCATCGCGGTGAAGTAGTCTGGGAAGAGTATCCTGCAGTCAGCGTCACGGTGAAGCAGTCTGGTAAGAGTGTCCTGCAGTCAGCATCGCTGTGATGCAGTCTGGGAAGAGTGTCTTGCAGTCAGTATCGTGGTGAAGCAGTCTGGGAAGAGCGTTTTGCAGTCAGCATCGCTGTGAAACAGCCTGGGAAGAGTGTCCTATAGTCAGCATCGCTGTAAGCAGTCTGAGGAGAGTGCCCTGCAGTCAGCATTGCTGTGAAGCAGTCTGGGAAGAGTGTCTTGCAGGCAGTATGGCGGAGAAGCAGTCTGGGAAGAGTGTACTGCAGTCAGGATCTCTGTGAAGCAGTCTGGGAAGAGTGTCCTGAAGTCAGCATCTCTGTGAAGCAGCCAGGGAAGTTTCCTATAGTAAGCATCGACGTAAGCAGTCTGGGAAGAGTGTCCTGCAGTCAGCATCACGGTGAAGCAGTCTGGGAAGAGTGTCCTGCAGTCAGCATCACGGTGAAGCAGTCTGTGAAGAGTGCCCTGCAGTCAGCATCGCAGTGAAGCAGTCTGGGAAGTGTCCTGCAGTCAGCATCGCGGTGAAGCAGTCTGGAAAGAGTGTCCTGCAGTCAGCATCACGGTGAAGCAGTCTGGGAAGAGTGTACTGCAGTCAGCATCACGGTGAAGCAGTCTGGGAAGAGTGTCCTGCAGTCAGCATCGCGGTGAAGCAGTCTGGGAAGAGTGTCCTGCAGTCAGCATCACGGTGAAGCAGTCTGTGAAGAGTGCACCGCAGTCAGCATCGCAGTGAAGCAGTCTGGGAAGTGTCCTGCAGTCAGCTTCGCGGTGAACCAGTCTGGAAAGAGTGTCCTGCAGTCAGCATCACGGTGAAGCAGTCTGGGAAAAGTGTCCTACAGTCAGCATCACGGTGAAGCAGTCTGGAAAGAGTGTCCTGCAGTCAGCATCACGGTGAAGCAGTCTGGGAAAAGTGTCCTGCATTCAGCATCGCGGTGAAGAATGCTGGGAAGAGTGTCCAGCAGTCAGCATCGTGCTGAAGCAGTCTGGGGAGAGTGTCCTGCATTCAGCATCGCGGTGAAACAGTCTGGGAAGAGTGTCCTGCAGTCAGCATCACGGTGAAGCAGACTGGAAAGAGTGTCCTGCAGTCAGCATCACGGTGAAGAAGTCTGGGAAGAGTCTCCTGCAGTCAGCTTTGCGGTGAAGCAGTCTGGGAAGAGTGTCCTGCAGGCAGCATCACGGTGAAGCAGACTGGGAAGAGTGTCCTGCAGTCAGCATCGCAGTGAAGCATTCTGGGAAGAGTGACCCGCAGTCAGCATCGCAGTGAAGCAGTCTGGGAAGAGTTTCCCGCAGTCAGCTTCACGCTCAAGCAGTCTGGGAAGAGTGTGCTGCAGCCAGTATCGCGGTGAAGCAGTCTGGCAAGAGTGTCCTGCAGTCAGAATCGCAGTGAAGGAGTCTGGGAAGAATGACCTGCAGTCAGAACATGGTCAAGCAGTCCGGGAAGAGTCTCCTGCAGTCTACACGCGGTGAAACAGTCTGGGAAGTGTGTCCTGCAGTCAGCATCTCTGTGAAGCAGCCTGGGAATAAGGTCCCATAGTCAGCATCGCTGTAAGCAGTCTGGGAGGAGCGTTATGCATTCAGCATCGCGGTGAAGCAGTCTGGGAAGAGTGTCCTGCTGTCAGCATCTCTGTGAAGCTGTCTGGGAAGAGGGTCCAACAGTCAGTATCGCGGTTAAGCAGTCTGGGGAGAGTATATTGCAGTCAGTATCGCGGTGAAGCTGTCTGGGAAGAGTGTCCTGCAGTCAGTATTGTGGTGAAGCAGTCTGGGAAGAGTGTCCTGCAGTCAGTATCGCAGTGAAGCAGTCTGGGAAGAGTGACCTGCAGTCAGTATCACGGTGAAGCAGTCCGGGTAGGGTATCCTGCACTCAGCATAACGGTGAAGCAGTCTGCGATGAGTGTCCCGCAGTCAGCATCGCGGTGAAGCAGTCTGGGTAGAGTGTCCCGCAGTCAGCATCGCGGTGAAGCAGTCTGGGAAGAGTGTCTTGCAGCCAGTATCGCGGTGAAGCAGCCTGGGAAGAGTGTCCTGCAGTCATCATCGCTGTAAGCAGTCTGGGAAGAGTGTCCTGAATTCAGCATCGCGGTGAAGAATGCTAGGAAGAGTGTCCTGCAGTCAGCGTCGTGGTGGAGCAGCCTGGGAAGAGTGTCTTGCAGTCAGTATCGTGGTGAACCAGTCTGGAAAGAGTGTCCTGCAGTCAGCATCACGGTGAAGCAGTCTGGGAAAAGTGTCCTACAGTCAGCATCACGGTGAAGCAGTCTGGAAAGAGTGTCCTGCAGTCAGCATCACGCTGAAGCAGTCTGGGAAAAGTGTCCTGCAGTCAGCATCACGGTGAAGCAGTCTGGGAAGAGAGTCCTGCAGTCAGCATCACAGTGAAGCTGTCTGGGAAGAGTGTCCCGCAGTCAGCATCGTGGTGAAGCAGTCTGGGTAGAGTGTCCCGCAGTCAGCATCGCGGTGAAGCAGTCTGGCAAGAGTGTCCTGCAGCCAGTATCGCGGTGAAGCAGCCTGGGAAGAGTGTCCTGCAGTCAGCATCACGGTGAAGCAGTCTGGGAAGAGTGTCCTGCAGTCAGCATCTCTGTGAAGCAGCCTGGGAAGAAGGTCCCATAGTCAGCATCGCTGTAAGCAGTCTGGGAGGAGCGTCATGCATTCAGCATCGTGGTGAAGCAGTCTGGGAAGAGTGTCCTGCTGTCAGCATCTCTGTGAAGCTGTCTGGGAAGAGTGTCCTACAGTCAGTATCGCAGTGAAGCAGTCTGGGAAGAGTGACCTGCAGTCAGTATCACGGTGAAGCAGTCCGGGTAGGGTATCCTGCAGTCAGCATAACGGTGAAGCAGTCTGGGAAGAGCGTCCTGCAGTCAGCATCGCAGTGAAGCAGTCTGGGAAGTGTGTCCCGTAGTCAGCATCGCGGTGAAGCAGTCTGGGTAGAGTGTCCCGCAGTCAGCATCGCGGTGAAGCAGTCTGGGAAGAGTGTCCTGCAGTGAGAAGCGCGGTGAAGGAGTCTGGGAAGAATGTCCTGAAGTCAGAACGCGGTCAAGCAGTCCGGGAAGAGTCTCCTGCAGTCTGCACGCGGTGAAGCAGTCTGGTAAGTGTGTCCTGCAGTTAGCATCTCTGTGAAGCAGCGTGGGAAGAAGGTCCCATAGTCAGCATCGCTGTAAGCAGTCTGGGAGGAGCGTCATGCATTCAGCTTCGCGGTGAAGCAGTCTGGGAAGAGTGTCCTGCTGTCAGCATCTCTGTGAAGCTGTCTGGGAAGAGTGTCCTACAGTCAGTATCGCGGTGAAGCAGTCTGGGGAGAGTATATTGCAGTCAGTATCACGGTGAAGCTGTCTGGGAAGAGTGTCCTGCAGTCAGTATCGTGGGAAAGCAGTCTGGGAAGAATGTCCTGCAGTCAGTATCGCAGTGAAGCAGTCTGGGAAGAGTGACATGCAGTCAGCATCACGGCGAAGCAGTCCGGGTAGGGTATCCTGCAGTCAGCATAACGGTGAAGCAGTCTAGGGAAGAGTGACTCGGTGAAAGACGCGCTTTGGTCTGCCCGAAACTTGTTGGTCTTCCAGCGCAAAGAGTTGTCCCCGACCGATTGTTGCGGACTGGCACAATCCAAAGTCCAGGACTACGTGCTGAGGGACGCACTAAAGCTTGGGGCAGCTGCCGCAAAGGCGCAATGGGGAAGGGTCGCTGTCTAAGACCTTTCTACCACAGCGCACCGAGAGACTGGGAACTGTTTAGAGCCCCTCGGGCTGTACAGATCAAAATGAAAGGCTGTAAATGATTGTAATATTGTTTGTACTGATGCACCTGGTGATACATTTTGTAAAAGTTTAACCTGGATTGTACCCTTGTAATGTGGTTTTTGAAATGGTTTTGAATGTGATTGAAGATATTTTATGAATAAAGTATATTTTTACAAAAAAAAAGTCTAGGGAAGAGTGTCCTGCAGTCAGCATCACAGTGAAGCTGTCTGGGAAGACTGTCCCGCAGTCAGCATCGCGGTGAAGCAGTCTGTGTAGAGTGTCCCGCAGTCAGCATCGCGGTGAAGCAGTCTGGGAAGAGTGTCCTGCAGCCAGTATCGCGGTGAAGCAGCCTGGGAAGAGTGTCCTGCAGTCAGCATCGCTGTAAGCAGTCTGGGAAGAGTGTTCTGAATTCAGCATCGCGGTGAAGAATGCTGGGAAGAGTGTCCTGCAGTCAGCGTCGTGGTGAAGCAGTCTGGGAAGAGTGTCCTGCAGTCAGCATCGCGTCAAGCAGCCTGGGAAGTGTGTCCTATAGTCAGCATCGCTGTAAGCAGTCTGGGGAGAGTGTCCTGCATTCAGAATCGCGGTGAAACAGTCTGGGAAGATTGTCCTGCAGTCAGCATCGCGGTGAAGCAGACTGGAAAGAGTCTCCTGCAGTCAGCATTGCAGTGAAGCAGTCTCGGAAGTGTCCTGCAGTCAGCTTCGCGGTGAACCAGTCTGGAAAGAGTGTCCTGCAGTCAGCATCACGGTGAAGCAGTCTGGGAAAAGTGTCCTACAGTCAGCATCACGGTGAAGCAGTCTGGAAAAAGTGTCCTGCAGTCAGCATCACGGTGAAGCAGTCTGGGAAAAGTGTCCTGCATTCAGCATCACGGTGAAGCAGTCTGGGAAGAGAGTCCTGCAGTCAGCATCACAGTGAAGCTGTCTGGGAAGAGTGTCCCGCAGTCAGCATCGTGGTGAAGCAGTCTGGGTAGAGTGTCCCGCAGTCAGCATCGCGGTGAAGCAGTCTGGCAAGAGTGTCCTGCAGCCAGTATCGTGGTGAAGCAGCCTGGGAAGAGTGTCCTGCAGTCAGCATCACGGTGAAGCAGTCTGGGAAGAGTGTCCTGCAGTCAGCATCTCTGTGAAGCAGCCTGGGAAGAAGGTCCCATAGTCAGCATCGCTGTAAGCAGTCTGGGAGGAGCGTCATGCATTCAGCATCGCGGTGAAGCAGTCTGGGAAGAGTGTCCTGCTGTCAGCATCTCTGTGAAGCTGTCTGGGAAGAGTGTCCTACAGTCAGTATCGCAGTGAAGCAGTCTGGGAAGAGTGACCTGCAGTCAGTATCACGGTGAAGCAGTCCGGGTAGGGTATCCTGCAGTCAGCATAACGGTGAAGCAGTCTGGGAAGAGTGTCCTGCAGTCAGCATTGCAGTGAAGCAGTCTGGGAAGTGTGTCCCGCAGTCAGCATCGCGGTGAAGCAGTCTGGGTAGAGTGTCCCGCAGTCCGCATCGCGGTGAAGCAGTCTGGGAAGAGTGTCCTGCAGTCAGAAGCGCGGTGAAGGAGTCTGGGAAGAATGTCCTGAAGTCAGAACACGGTCAAGCAGTCCGGGAAGAGTCTCCTGCAGTCTGCACGCAGTGAAGCAGTCTGGGAAGTGTGTCCTGCAGTCAGCATCTCTGTGAAGCAGCCTGGGAAGAAGGTCCCATAGTCAGCATCGCTGTAAGCAGTCTGGGAGGAGCGTCATGCATTCAGCATCGCGGCGAAGCAGTCTGGGAAGAGTGTCCTGCTGTCAGCATCTCTGTGAAGCTGTCTGGGAAGAGGCTCCTACAGTCAGTATCGCGGTTAAGCAGTCTGGGGAGAGTATATTGCAGTCAGTATCGCGGTGAAGCTGTCTGGAAAGAGTGTCCTGCAGTCAGTATCGTGGGGAAGCAGTCTGGGAAGAATGTCCTGCAGTCAGCATCGCGGTGAAGCAGTCTGGGAAGAGTGTCCTGCAGTCAGTATTGCAGTGAAGCAGTCTGGGAAGAGTGACCTGCAGTCAGCATCACGGCGAAGCAGTCCGGGTAGGGTATCCCGCAGTCAGCATCGCGGTGAAGCTGTCTGGGTAGAGTGTCCCGCAGTCAGCATCGCGGTGAAGCAGTCTGGGAAGAGTGTTCTGCAGCCAGTATCGCGGTGAAGCAGCCTGGGAAGAGTGTCCTGCAGTCAGCATCGCTGTAAGCAGTCTGGGAAGAGTGTTCTGAATTTAGCATCGCGGTGAAGAATGCTGGGAAGAGTGTCCTGCAGTCAGCATCGTGGTGAAGCAGTCTGGGGAGAGTGTCCTGCATTCAGCATCGCGGTGAAACAGTCTGGGAAGAGTGTCCTGCAGTCAGCATCACGGTGAAGCAGACTGGAAAGAGTGTCCTGCAGTCAGCATCACGGTGAAGAAGTCTGGGAAGAGTCTCCTGCAGTCAGCTTTGCGGTGAAGCAGTCTGGGAAGAGTGTCCTGCAGTCAGCATCGCTGTGAAGCAGTCTGGGAAGAGTGTCCTGCAGGCAGCATAACGGTGAAGCAGACTGGGAAGAGTGGCCTGCAGTCAGCATCGCAGTGAAGCATTCTGGGAAGAGTGACCCGCAGTCAGCATCGCAGTGAAGCAGTCTGGGAAGAGTTTCCCGCAGTCAGCTTCACGGTCAAGCAGTCTGGGAAGAGTGTGCTGCAGCCAGTATCGCGGTGAAGCAGTCTAGGAAGAGGGTCCTGCAGTCAATATCGCAGTGAAGCAGTCTGGCAAGAGTGTCCTGCAGTCAGAATCGCAGTGAAGGAGTCTGGGAAGAATGACCTGCAGTCAGAACGTGGTCAAGCAGTCCGGGAAGAGTCTCCTGCAGTCTACACGCGGTGAAGCAGTCTGGGAAGTGTGTCCTGCAGTCAGCATCTCTGTGAAGCAGCCTGGGAAGAAGGTCCCATAGTCAGCATCGCTGTAAGCAGTCTGGGAGGAGCGTTATGCATTCAGCATCGCGGTGAAGCAGTCTGGGAAGAGTGTCCTGCTGTCAGCATCTCTGTGAAGCTGTCTGGGAAGAGGGTCCTACAGTCAGTAACGCGGTTAAGCAGTCTGGGGAGAGTATATTGCAGTCAGTATCGCGGTGAAGCTGTCTGGGAAGAGTGTCCTGCAGTCAGTATTGTGGTGAAGCAGTCAGGGAAGAATGTCCTGCAGTCATCATCGCTGTAAGCAGTCTGGGAAGAGTGTCCTGTATTCAGCATCGCGGTGAAGAATGCTAGGAAGAGTGTCCTGCAGTCAGCGTCGTGGTGGAGCAGCCTGGGAAGAGTGTCTTGCAGTCAGTATCGTGGTGAAGCAGTCTGGGAAGAGCGTTTTGCAGTCAGCATCGCTGTGAGGCAGTCTGGGAAGAATGTCCGGCAGACAGCATCGCGGTGAAGTAGTCTGGGAAGAGTATCCTGCAGTCAGCATCACGGTGAAGCAGTCTGGGAAGAGTGTCCTGCAGTCAGCATCGCTGTGATGCAGTCTGGGAAGAGTGTCTTGCAGTCAGTATCGTGGTGAAGCAGTCTGGGAAGAGCGTTTTGCAGTCAGCATCGCTGTGAAACAGCCTGGGAAGAGTGTCCTATAGTCAGCATCGCTGTAAGCAGTCTGAGGAGAGTGCCCTGCAGTCAGCATTGCTGTGAAGCAGTCTGGGAAGAGTGTCTAGCAGGCAGTATGGCGGAGAAGCAGTCTGGGAAGAGTGTACTGCAGTCAGGATCTCTGTGAACCAGTCTGGGAAGAGTGTCCTGAAGTCAGCATCTCTGTGAAGAAGCCAGGGAAGTTTCCTATAGTAAGCATCGACGTAAGCAGTCTGGGAAGAGTGTCCTGCAGTCAGCATCACGGTGAAGCAGTCTGTGAAGAGTGCCCTGCAGTCAGCATCGCAGTGAAGCAATCTGGGAAGTGTCCTGCAGTCAGCATCGCGGTGAAGCAGTCTGGAAAGAGTGTCCTGCAGTCAGCATCACGGTGAAGCAGTCTGGGAAGAGTGTACTGCAGTCAGCATCACGGTGAAGCAGTCTGGGAAGAGTGTCCTGCAGTCAGCATCGCGGTGAAGCAGTCTGGGAAGAGTGTCCTGCAGTCAGCATCACGGTGAAGCAGTCTGTGAAGAGTGCCCTGCAGTCAGCATCGCAGTGAAGCAGTCTGGGAAGTGTCCTGCAGTCAGCTTCGCGGTGAACCAGTCTGGAAAGAGTGTCCTGCAGTCAGCATCACGGTGAAGCAGTCTGGGAAAAGTGTCCTACAGTCAGCATCACGGTGAAGCAGTCTGGAAAGAGTGTCCTGCAGTCAGCATCACGGTGAAGCAGTCTGGGAAAAGTGTCCTGCAGTCAGCATCACGGTGAAGCAGTCTGGGAAGAGAGTCCTGCAGTCAGCATCACAGTGAAGCTGTCTGGGAAGAGTGTCCCGCAGTCAGCATCGTGGTGAAGCAGTCTGGGTAGAGTGTCCCGCAGTCAGCATCGCGGTGAAGCAGTCTGGGAAGAGTGTCCTGCAGCCAGTATCGCGGTGAAGCAGCCTGGGAAGAGTGTCCTGCAGTCAGCATCTCTGTGAAGCAGTCTGGGAAGAGAGTCCTGCAGTCAGCATCACAGTGAAGCTGTCTGGGAAGAGTGTCCCGCAGTCAGCATCGTGGTGAAGCAGTCTGGGAAGAGTGTCCTGCTGTCAGCATCTCTGTGAAGCTGTCTGGGAAGAGTGTCCTACAGTCAGTATCGCAGTGAAGCAGTCTGGGAAGAGTGATCTGCAGTCAGTATCACGGTGAAGCTGTCTGGGAAGAGTGTCCTACAGTCAGTATCGCAGTGAAGCAGTCTGGGAAGAGTGATCTGCAGTCAGTATCACGGTGAAGCAGTCCGGGTAGGGTATCCTGCAGTCAGCATAACGGTGAAGCAGTCTGGGAAGAGTGTCCTGCAGTCAGCATCGCAGTGAAGCTGTCTGGAAAGTGTGTCCCGCAGTCAGCATCGCGGTGAAGCAGTCTGGGTAGAGTGTCCCGCAGTCCGCATCGCGGTGAAGCAGTCTGGGAAGAGTGTCCTGCAGTCAGAAGCGCGGTGAAGGAGTTTGGGAAGAATGTCCTGAAGTCAGAACGCGGTCAAGCAGTCCGGGAAGAGTCTCCTGCAGTCTGCACGCGGTGAAGCAGTCTGGGAAGTGTGTCCTGCAGTCAGCATCTCTGTGAAGCAGCCTGGGAAGAAGGTCCCATAGTCAGCATCGCTGTAAGCAGTCTGGGAGGAGCGTCATGCATTCAGCATCGTGGTGAAGCAGTCTGGGAAGAGTGTCCTGCTGTCAGCATCTCTGTGAAGCTATCTGGGAAGAGGCTCCTACAGTCAGTATCGCGGTTAAGCAGTCTGGGGAGAGTATATTGCAGTCAGTATCGCGGTGAAGCTGTCTGGAAAGAGTGTCCTGCAGTCAGTATCGTGGGGAAGCAGTCTGGGAAGAATGTCCTGCAGTCAGCATCGCGGTGAAGCAGTCTGGGAAGAGTGTCCTGCAGTCAGTATCGCAGTGAAGCAGTCTGGGAAGAGTGACCTGCAGTCAGCATCACGGCGAAGCAGTCCGGGTAGGGTATCCCGCAGTCAGCATCGCGGTGAAGCTGTCTGGGTAGAGTGTCCCGCAGTCAGCATCGCGGTGAAGCAGTCTGGGAAGAGTGTTCTGCAGCCAGTATCGCGGTGAAGCAGCCTGGGAAGAGTGTCCTGCAGTCAGCATCGCTGTAAGCAGTCTGGGAAGAGTGTTCTGAATTTAGCATCGCGGAGAAGAATGCTGGGAAGAGTGCCCTGCAGTCAGCATCGTGGTGAAGCAGTCTGGGGAGAGTGTCCTGCATTCAGCATCGCGGTGAAACAGTCTGGGAAGAGTGTCCTGCAGTCAGCATCACGGTGAAGCAGACTGGAAAGAGTGTCCTGCAGTCAGCATCACGGTGAAGAAGTCTGGGAAGAGTCTCCTGCAGTCAGCTTTGCGGTGAAGCAGTCTGGGAAGAGTGTCCTGCAGTCAGCATCGCTGTGAAGCAGTCTGGGAAGAGTGTCCTGCAGGCAGCATCACGGTGAAGCAGACTGGGAAGAGTGGCCTGCAGTCAGCATCGCAGTGAAGCATTCTGGGAAGAGTGACCCGCAGTCAGCATCGCAGTGAAGCAGTCTGGGAAGAGTTTCCCGCAGTCAGCTTCACGGTCAAGCAGTCTGGGAAGAGTGTGCTGCAGCCAGTATCGCGGTGAAGCAGTCTAGGAAGAGGGTCCTGCAGTCAATATCGCAGTGAAGCAGTCTGGCAAGAGTGTCCTGCAGTCAGAATCGCAGTGAAGGAGTCTGGGAAGAATGACCTGCAGTCAGAACGTGGTCAAGCAGTCCGGGAAGAGTCTCCTGCAGTCTACACGCGGTGAAGCAGTCTGGGAAGTGTGTCCTGCAGTCAGCATCTCTGTGAAGCAGCCTGGGAAGAAGGTCCCATAGTCAGCATCGCTGTAAGCAGTCTGGGAGGAGCGTTATGCATTCAGCATCGCGGTGAAGCAGTCTGGGAAGAGTGTCCTGCTGTCAGCATCTCTGTGAAGCTGTCTGGGAAGAGGGTCCTACAGTCAGTATCGCGGTTAAGCAGTCTGGGGAGAGTATATTGCAGTCAGTATCGCGGTGAAGCTGTCTGGGAAGAGTGTCCTGCAGTCAGTATTGTGGTGAAGCAGTCAGAGAAGAATGTCCTGCAGTCAGCATCGCGGTGAAGCAGTCTGGGAAGAGTGTCCTGCAGTCAGTATCGCAGTGAAGCAGTCTGGGAAGAGTGACCTGCAGTCAGTATCACGGTGAAGCAGTCCGGGTAGGGTATCCTGCACTCAGCATAACGGTGAAGCAGTCTGCGATGAGTGTCCCGCAGTCAGCATTGCGGTGAAGCAGTCTGGGTAGAGTGTCCCGCAGTCAGCATCGCGGTGAAGCAGTCTGGGAAGAGTGTCTTGCAGCCAGTATCACGGTGAAGCAGCCTGGGAAGAGTGTCCTGCAGTCATCATCGCTGTAAGCAGTCTGGGAAGAGTGTCCTGAATTCAGCATCGCGGTCAAGAATGCTAGGAAGAGTGTCCTGCAGTCAGCGTCGTGGTGGAGCAGCCTGGGAAGAGTGTCTTGCAGTCAGTATCGTGGTGAAGCAGTCTGGGAAGAATGTCCCGCAGTCAGCATCGCGGTGAAGCAGTCTGGGAAGAGTGTCCTGTAGCCAGTATCGCGGTGAAGCAGCCTGGGAAGAGTGTCCTGCAGTCAGCATCACGGTGAAGCAGTCTGGGAAGAGTGTCCTGCAGTCAGCATCTCTGTGAAGCAGCCTGGGAAGAAGGTCCCATAGTCAGCATCGCTGTAAGCAGTCTGGGAGGAGCGTCATGCATTCAGCATCGCGGTGAAGCAGTCTGGGAAGAGTGTCCTGCTGTCAGCATCTCTGTGAAGCTGTCTGGGTAGAGTGTCCTACAGTCAGTATCGCGGTGAAGCAGTCTGGGGAGAGTATATTGCAGTCAGCGTCGTGGTGAAGCAGTCTGGGAAGAGTGTCCTGCAGTCAGAATCGCTGTCAAGCAGCCTGGGAAGAGTGTCCTATAGTCAGCATCGCTGTAAGCAGTCTGGGGAGAGTGTCCTGCATTCAGCATCGCGGTGAAACA
The DNA here is from genome assembly GCF_964194155.1 of Cetorhinus maximus. Taxonomy (NCBI): domain Eukaryota; kingdom Metazoa; phylum Chordata; class Chondrichthyes; order Lamniformes; family Cetorhinidae; genus Cetorhinus; species Cetorhinus maximus. The sequence goes on along the minus strand of NC_135899.1, from coordinate 769,666 downwards.
GTCTGGGAAGAGTGTCCTGCAGTCTGCATCGCGGTGAAGCAGACTGGAAAGAGTGTCCTGCAGTCAGCATCTCTGTGAAGCAGCCAGGGAAGTTTCCTATAGTAAGCATCGACGTAAGCAGTCTGGGAAGAGTGTCCTGCAGTCAGCATCGCGGTGAAGTAGTCTGGGAAGAATGTCCTGCAGTCAGCATCACAGTGAAGCAGTCTGTGAAGAGTGCCCTGCAGTCAGCATCGCAGTGAAGCAGTCTGGGAAGTGTCCTGCAGTCAGCATCACGGTGAAGCAGTCTGGGAAGAGTGTACTGCAGTCAGCATCACGGTGAAGCAGTCTGGGAAGAGTGTACTGCCGTCAGCATCACGGTGAAGCAGTCTGGGAAGAGTGTCCTGCAGTCAGCATCGCGGTGAACCAGTCTTGAAAGAGTGTCCTTCAGTCAGCATCACGGTGAAGCAGTCTGGGAAAAGTGTCCTACAGTCAGCATCACGGTGAAGCAGTCTGGGAAGAGTGTGCTGCAGTCAGCATCACAGTGAAGCTGTCTGGGAAGAGTGTCCCACAGTCAGCATCGCGGTGAAGCAGTCTGGGTAGAGTGTCCCGCAGTCAGCATCGCGGTGAAGCAGTCTGGGAAGAGTGTCCTGTAGCCAGTATCGCGGTGAAGCAGCCTGGGAAGAGTGTCCTGCAGTCAGCATCACGGTGAAGCAGTCTGGGAAGAGTGTCCTGCAGTCAGCATCTCTGTGAAGCAGCCTGGGAAGAAGGTCCCATAGTCAGCATCGCTGTAAGCAGTCTGGGAGGAGCGTCATTCATTCAGCATCGCGGTGAAGCAGTCTGGGAAGAGTGTCCTGCTGTCAGCATCTCTGTGAAGCTGTCTGGGTAGAGTGTCCTACAGTCAGTATCGCGGTGAAGCAGTCTGAGGAGAGTATATTGCAGTCAGCGTCGTGGTGAAGCAGTCTGGGAAGAGTGTCCTGCAGTCAGCATCGCTGTCAAGCAGCCTGGGAAGAGTGTCCTATAGTCAGCATCGCTGTAAGCAGTCTGGGGAGAGTGTCCTGCATTCAGCATCGCGGTGAAACAGTCTGGGAAGAGTGTCCTGCAGTCTGCATCGCGGTGAAGCAGACTGGAAAGAGTGTCCTGCAGTCAGCATCACGGTGAAGAAGTCTGGGAAGAGTGTCCTGCAGTCAGCATTGCGGTGAAGCAGTCTGGGAAGAGTGTCCTGCAGTCAGCATCGCTGTCAAGCAGCCTGGGAAGAGTGTCCTATAGTCAGCATCGCTGTAAGCAGTCTGGGGAGAGTGTCCTGCATTCAGCATCGCGGTGAAACAGTCTGGGAAGAGTGTCCTGCAGTCTGCATCGCGGTGAAGCAGACTGGAAAGAGTGTCCTGCAGTCAGCATCACGGTGAAGAAGTCTGGGAAGAGTCTCCTGCAGTCAGCATTGCCGTGAAGCAGTCTGGGAAGAGTGTCCTGCAGTCAGCATCGCAGTGAAGCAGTTTGGGAAGAGTGTCCTGCATCATTATTGCTGTACACAGCCTGGGAACAGCATCCTGCAGCGAGCATCGCTGTGAAGCAGTCTGGGAAGAGTGTCCTGCAGTCAGTATCGTGGTGAAGCAATCTGGGAAAAGTGTCCTGCAGTCGGTATCGCGGTGAAGCAGTCAGGGAAGAGTGTCCTGCAGTCAGCATTGCTGTGAAGCAGTCTGGGAAGAGTGTCTTGCAGGCAGCATCGCGGAGAAGCAGTCTGGGAAGAGTATCCTGCAGTCAGGATCTCTGTGAAGCAGTCTGGGAAGAGTGTCCTGAAGTCAGCATCTCTGTGAAGCTGCCTGGGAAGTTTCCTGTAGTAAGCATCGCAGTGAAGCAGTCTGGGAAGTGTCCTGCAGTCAGCATCGCGGTGAAGCAGTCTGGAAAGAGTGTCCTGCAGTCAGCATCACGGTGAAGCAGTCTGGGAAGAGTGTCCTGCAGTCAGCATCGCAGTGAAGAAGTCTGGGAAGTGTCCTGCAGTCAGCATCGCGGTGAAGCAGTCTGGAAAGAGTGTACTGCAGTCAGCATCACGGTGAAGCAGTCTGGGAAGAGTGTACTGCCGTCAGCATCACGGTGAAGCAGTCTGGGAAGAGTGTCCTGCAGTCAGCATCGCGGTGAACCAGTCTTGAAAGAGTGTCCTGCAGTCAGCATCACGGTGAAGCAGTCTGGGAAAAGTGTCCTACAGTCAGCATCACGGTGAAGCAGTCTGGGAAGAGTGTGCTGCAGTCAGCATCACAGTGAAGCTGTCTGGGAAGAGTGTCCCACAGTCAGCATCGCGGTGAAGCAGTCTGGGTAGAGTGTCCCGCAGTCAGCATCGCGGTGAAGCAGTCTGGGAAGAGTGTCCTGTAGCCAGTATCGCGGTGAAGCAGCCTGGGAAGAGTGTCCTGCAGTCAGCATCACGGTGAAGCAGTCTGGGAAGAGTGTCCTGCAGTCAGCATCACGGTGAAGCTGTCTGGGAAAAGTGTCCTGCAGTCAGCATCATGGTGAAGCAGTCTGGAAAGAGTGTCGTGCAGTCAGCATCATGGTGAAGCAGTCTGGGAAAAGTGTCCTGCAGTCAGCATCACGGTGAAGCAGTCTGGAAAGAGTGTCCTGCAGTCAGCATCGCGGTGAAGCAGTCTGGAAAGAGTGTCCTGCAGTCAGCATCACGGTGAAGCTGTCTGGGAAAAGTGTCCTGCAGTCAGCATCATGGTGAAGCAGTCTGGAAAGAGTGTCCTGCAGTCAGCATCATGGTGAAGCAGTCTGGGAAAAGTGTCCTGCAGTCAGCATCACGGTGAAGCAGTCTGGAAAGAGTGTCCTGCAGTCAGCATCGCAGTGAAGAAGTCTGGGAAGTGTCCTGCAGTCAGCATCGCGGTGAAGCAGTCTGGAAAGAGTGTCCTGCAGTCAGCATCATGGTGAAGCAGTCTGGGAAAAGTGTCCTGCAGTCAGCATCACGGTGAAGCTGTCTGGGAAGAGTGTCCCGTAGTCAGCATCGCGGTGAAGCAGTCTGGGTAGAGTGTCCCGCAGTCAGCATCGCGGTGAAGCAGTCTGTGAAGAGTGCCCTGCAGTCAGCATCGCAGTGAAGCAGTCTGGGAAGTGTCCTGCAGTCAGCATCGCGGTGAAGCAGTCTGGAAAGAGTGTCCTGCAGTCAGCATCACGGTGAAGCTGTCTGGGAAAAGTGTCCTGCAGTCAGCATCATGGTGAAGCAGTCTGGAAAGAGTGTCGTGCAGTCAGCATCACGGTGAAGCTGGGAAGAGTGTCCCGCAGTCAGCATCGCGGTGAAGCAGTCTGGGTAGAGTGTCCCGCAGTCAGTATCGCGGTGAGGCAGTCTCGGTACAGTGTCCCGCAGTCAGCATCGCGGTGAAGCAGTCTGGGAAGAGTGTCCTGCAGCCAGTATCGCGGTGAAGCAGCCTGGGAAGAGTGTCCTGCAGTCAGCATCACGGTGAAGCAGTCTGGGAAGAGTGTCCTGCAGTCAGCATCACGGTGAAGCTGGGAAGAGTGTCCTGCAGTCAGCATCATGGTGAAGCAGTCTGGAAAGAGTGTCCTGCAGTCAGCATCACGGTGAAGCTGGGAAGAGTGTCCCGCAGTCAGCATCGCGGTGAAGCAGTCTGGGTAGAGTGTCCCGCAGTCAGTATCGCGGTGAAGCAGTCTCGGTACAGTGTCCCGCAGTCAGCATCGCGGTGAAGCAGTCTGGGAAGAGTGTCCTGCAGCCAGTATCGCGGTGAAGCAGCCTGGGAAGAGTGTCCTGCAGTCAGCATCACGGTGAAGCAGCCTGGGAAGAGTGTCTTGCAGTCAGCATCACGGTGAAGCAGTCTGGGAAGAGTGTCCTGCAGTCAGCATCGCGGTGAAGCAGTCTGGGAAGAGTGTTCTGCAGTCAGCATCGCGGTGAAGCAGTCTGGGAAGAGTGTCCTGCAGTCAGCATCACGGTGAAGCAGTCTGTGAAGAGTGCCCTGCAGTCAGCATCGCAGTGAAGCAGTCTGGGAAGTGTCCTGCAGTCAGCATCGCGGTGAAGCAGTCTGGAAAGAGTGTCCTGCAGTCAGCATCACGGTGAAGCAGTCTGGGAAGAGTGTCCTGCAGTCAGCATCACGGTGAAGCAGTCTGGGAAGAGTGTCCTGCAGTCAGTATCGCGGTGAAGCAGTCTCAGAAGAGTCTCCAAGAGTGTCCAACTGACCCCACCGAGTGACCACACTGACCCCCCCCCCCCGAGTGACCACACTGACCCCCCCGAGTGACCACATTGACTCCCCGCGAGTGACCACACTGTCCTGAGTGACCACACTGACCCCCCGAGTAACCACACTGACCCCCCGAGTGACCACACTGACCCCCCGAGTGACCACACTGACCTCCCCGAGTGACCACACTGACCTCCCCGCGTGACCACACTGACCCCCCCCAAGTGACCACACTGACCCCCCCCAAGTGACCACACTGCCCCCCCGAGGGACAACACTGAACCCCCCCGAGTGACCACACTGACCCCCGAGTGACCACACTGAACCCCGAGTGACCACACCGACACCCCGAGTGACCACACCGAGCCCCCCGTGTGACCAGACTGACCCCTGAGTGACCACACTGACCACCCCTTGGAGTGACCACACTGACCCCTGAGGGACCACACTGACCCCTCCCCCTCACCCGGAGTGACCACACTGACCCCCTGAGTGACCACACTGACCCCCCGGAGTGACCACACTGAACCCCCGGAGTCACCACACTGAACCCCCGGAGTGACCACACTGAACCCCCGGAGTGACCACACTGACCCCTGAGGGACCACACTGACCCCTCCCCCTCACCCGGAGTGACCACACTGAACCCCCGGAGTGACCACACTGAACCCCCGGAGTGACCACACTGACCCCCCGGAGTGACCACACTGAACCCCCGGAGTGACCACACTGAACCCCCAGGAGTGACCACACTGAACCCCCGGAGTGACCACACTGAACCCCCGGAGTGACCACACTGAACCCCCGGAGTGACCACACTGAACCCCCAGGAGTGACCACACTGAACCCCCGGAGTGACCACACTGAACCCCCGGAGTGACCACACTGACCCCCCGGAGTGACCACACTGAACCCCCTGAGTGACCACACTGACCCCGCCGAGTGACGACACTGACCCCCGGAGTGACCACACTGACCCCCCGGAGTGACCACACTGACACCCCCAAGTGACCACACTGACCCCCCCGAGTGACCACACTGACCCTCCTAGTGACCACACTGACCCCTCCTCTCTTACCGGTGAAGGTGAAGCAAAGACCCAGAATCACTCGGACCCGCCACATGTCGCAGCCGCTCCTCCCGCTTCGTTACCCTGGAAACAGCAGGCCCGAAGGGGCGGGGCCAGAGAGGGGCGTGGTCAGAGTGCGGCCGGGGCCGGAGCAGGGGCTCGGCTAGAAAGGGCGTGGTCAGAGTGGGCGGTGTCAGAGAGGAATGGGTGTGTAATAGTGGGCGTGGCCATAGGGTGAGGGCGGGTTAAGGATGAGGGCGGGTTAAGGGTGAGGGCGGGGTCTGGTTGAGGGCGGGGTCAAAGAGGGGCGGGCCAGAGCGAATTCCGTCACTGGGAGAGGGCTGGGTCAGAGAGTGGGCGGGGTTAGAGTGAGGGCGGGGTCAGAGTGGAGGGTTGGTAAAATATAGGGGTTAGGGAGGGGGCGGGGTCAAATTGGGGGCGGGGTTAGAGAGCGGGTGGAGTTAGAGGGGGCGGGGTCAAACTTTAGGCGAGATTAGCGATGGGGCATTGGTAAGGAGGGGGTGGAGTTAGAGACCTGAGGTTGAGTGGGCGTGATTAGAGAGGGCGGGGTTAGGGATGGGCGGGGTGTTCTGCGTTCGTGATTAATGACGAAAGGTTGTTACCTTGGAGACGTGGTTCAGGTGACCCTGGAAAGGCACTTCCGGTTCGGCCTGTCCGATTCCCGCCCCCCCCCCACCCCGGCGGCGGATTCCCCTCGGGAGCCACAATGTGGATCAGCAGCAGCTTCACCATCGCCTTCATGTATCAGGGTAAGAGAGAGAGAGAAACCCAGAGTCAAGATTAACCCCAGGGTCAGGATTCACTCGAGTGACCACACTGACCCCCCAAGTGACCACACTGACCCCCCCCCCCGAGTGACCACACTGACCCCCCCCCCGAGTGACCACACTGACCCCCCCCCCCCGAGTGACCACACTGACCCCCCCCGAGTGACCACACTGACCCCCCCCCCGAGTGACCACACTGACCCCCCAAGTGACCACACTGACCCCCCCCCGAGTGACCACACTGACCCCCCCCGAGTGACCACACTGACCCCCCCCCCGAGTGACCACACTGACCCCCCCCCGAGTGACCACACTGACCCCCCCCCCGAGTGACCACACTGACCCCCCCCGAGTGACCACACTGACCCCCCCCGAGTGACCACACTGACCCCCTCAGTGACCACACTGACCCCCCCCTGAGTGACCACACTGACCCCCCCCGAGTGACCACACTGACCCCCCCCGAGTGACCACACTGACCCCCCCCGAGTGACCACACTGACCCCCTGAGTGACCACACTGACCCCCCCCCCGAGTGACCACACTGACCCCCCCCCGAGTGACCACACTGACCCCCCCCCCGAGTGACCACACTGACCCCCCCCGAGTGACCACACTGACCCCCCCCCGAGTGACCACACTGACCCCCCCCCGAGTGACCACACTGACCCCCCCTGAGTGACCACACTGACCCCCCCCGAGTGACCACACTGACCCCCTGAGTGACCACACTGACCCCCTGAGTGACCACACTGACCCCCTCAGTGACCACACTGACCCCCTCAGTGACCACACTGACCCCCCCCCCCGAGTGACCACACTGACCCCCCCCCGAGTGACCACACTGACCCCCCCCGAGTGACCACACTGACCCCCCCCCCGAGTGACCACACTGACCCCCCCCGAGTGACCACACTGACCCCCCCCCCCGAGTGACCACACTGACCCCCCCGAGTGACCACACTGACCCCCCCCCGAGTGACCACACTGACCCCCCGGAGTGACCACACTGAAACCCCGAGTGACCACACTGACCCCCCCAGAGTGACCACATTGACCACCCGAGTGACCACACTGTCTCCACGGAGTGACCACACTGACCCCTAGAGTGACCACACTGACCACCCACCGGAGTGACCACACAGACCCCCCCCTGGGTGACCACACTGACCCCCCCGGAGTGACCACACTGACCCCCTGAGTGACCACACTGACCACCCGCGTGACCACACTGACCACCCGCGTGATCACACTGACCACCCGCGTGACCACACTGACCACCCGCGTGACCACACAGCCCGAATCCATCCCAGAGTCAGTCAGGATCAATCCCAAAGTCAGTCAGGATCCATCCCAGAGTCAGTCAGGATCCATCCCAGAGTCAGTCAGTGTCAATCCCAGAGGAGTCTGCGTCAATCCCAGGGCAAGTCAGGATCCATCCCAGAGCGAGTCAGGGTCAATCCCAGAGCGAGTCAGGGTCAATCCCAGAGCGAGTCAGGGTCAATCCCAGAGCGAGTCAGAGTCAATCCCAAAGCGAGTCAGGGTCAATCCCAGAGCGAGTCAGGGTCAATCCCAGAGCGAGTCAGGGTCAATCCCAGAGCGAGTCAGAGTCAATCCCAAAGCGAGTCAGGGTCAATCCCAGAGCGAGTCAAGGTCAATCCCAGAGCGAGTCAGGGTCAATCCCCGAGCGAGTCAGGGTCAATCCCAGAGCGAGTCAGGGTCAATCCCAGAGCGAGTCCCTTGGACCTGATGCAACCCATCAGGTCCAGGGGACTTATCAGCCTTTAGCCCCATTTGTTTCCCTGGTACTTTTTCTCTAGTGATAGTTATTGTATTTATTTCCTCCCCCCCTTTTGCCCCTTGATTATTTAGTATTTTTGGGATTCTATTAGTGTCTTCTACCGTGAAGACTGATGCAAAGTATCTATTTAACTCCTCTGCGCTTTCCTGGTTCTCCATTATTATTTCCCCAGCCTCATTCTCCAAGGGGCCTATGTTCACTTTGGCCTCTCTCTTCCTTGTTATATATTTAAAGAGGCTCTTACTGTCCTTTTTTATATTACTTGCTAGTTTACCCCCAAAGTTTATTTTCTCCCTCTTTATTATTTTTTTGGTCATCTTTTATTGCTTGTTAAAACTTTCCCAATCCTCTGGTTTACCACTAATTTCTGCCACATTGTATGATTTTTTTAATTTAATTTGACACTGTCCTTAACTTCCTCGGTTAGCCATGGTTGGTTTATCCCCTTCCTTGAATCCTTCTTCCTCTCTGGGATATATCTTTGTTGTGAGTCATGAACTATTTTCTTAAACATCTGCCATTGTTCATCAACTGTTTTTTCTGCGAAAGTCCTTTCCCAGTCCACTCTGTCCTTAAACCATTGTCATCACTTTTATTTAAGTTTAGCACAGTTGTTTCCAACCCAAGTTTCTCACTCTCAAACCGAATGCTAAATTCCACCATTTTATAGTCACTGTTTCCTAGGGGATCCTTTACTCTGAGATCATTTATTAAACCTGTCTCATTACACATTACTAGATCCAAAACAGATTAGATTTAGGTTTTCCCAATCTAAGTGACAGTTAAAGTCACCCATGATTAATGTACTGCCTTTTTTTACATGCCCTCATTATCTCCTGATTTATTCACTGTCCTATAGTATAACTACTGTCAAGGGGCCTCTAGTCTACACCCACCAATGTCTTCTTCCCCTTGTTATTTCTTACCCATATGGATTCTGCACAGAGTTACAGACCTTCAGCTGTCACTTTGCACCTTCTTGCTTCTTGCAAGCTGTTCTCACTTAATCTGAAGCTTGGAGCCTTCCCCTCTGCCCCTCACTCTTAACTTCACTTAACTGGACCTTTTCCCAGGTTCTTCTCCCTCCTTTGACTACAACGTCCTCTTTGGACTTTTCGCTGTTCCATTCCCCTGGATTTTTGGCGTTTTTCTTAACTTGGAACTTCTATCTGTCCCCTTTGCTCCAGTCTCTCCTGGCAGTTACTTTTAATAACCAGCTGAACTCCACAGCTTCCAAGTCAAACTGCTGTCTTTCTTCTGTGTGTGTCTGTGGGAGGGACCTGCCTCTCTGGGCCCCTCCAATCCTTCTACCCTTGTATGTTTACTCTTTCTTTAAAAGTCGTAAAACTCCTTATTAGAAATGCGGATACCTTCCGAAAGTGAAACTAAAACTCAATTTGACCTTTCTTAACACAGATACAGAAATACAAATTGAATTTAAACTTTAAAGCTAAAACTCATCCCCAACACCCACAAATACCAATATAACTGACATAAACTATTCTATTTCCTAGCACCATGTTTGAACCAAGGCTGTAATGAGGTCAGGAGCTGAGTGGCCCTGGCGGAACCCAAACTGGGCGTCAGTGAGCAGGTTATTGCTAAGCAAGTGCCGCTTAATATCACTGCTGATGACCCCTTCCATTACTTTACTGATGATGGAGAGTAGATTGATGGGGTGGTAATTGGCCGTTTGGATTTGCCCTGCTTCTCGTATACAGGACATACCTGGGCAATTTTCCACATAGCTGGGTAGATGCCAGTGTTGTAGATGTCACTGGAACAGTTTGGCTAGGGGCAAGGCAAGTTCTGGAGCACAAGCCTTCAGTACTATTGCCGGAATATTGTCAGGGCCCATAGTCTCTGCAGTATCCAGTGCCTTCAGCCATTTCTTGATATCACGTTGAGTGAATCGAATTGGCTGAAGACTGGCATCTGTGATGCTGGGGATCACCGGAGGAGGCCGAGATGGATCATCCACTCGGCACTTCTGACTGAAGATTGCAGCAAATGCTTCAGCCTTATCATTTGCAGGTACTGCATGGGAGTGCGATCAGTGAGTGGGCAGAGATGCAGGTCAGCTCAGATGGACAACTGACAGAGAATCCCAGCAGGCAGCATTGAAAATGCTCAGGACGTTGAGGTGAGTAATGGCAGGGGATGGTAGGGGGATGGGAACCTATTCAAGGAGTTAGAGGAGGGGGAATCAAGGACAAGAACAAAAGACAGAAAGGGGAATAAGAAAAGTGATAGGCAGAGAAATCAAGGGAAGAATCAAACGGCCTCAGTGAAAAATAGTGGGAACGGGACTAGTAAAGTTAAAAAGACAAGCCTTAAGGCTTTGTGCCTTAACACGAGGAGCATTCCCAATAAAGTGGATGAATTAACCGCGCAAATAGATGTAAACGGATAGGATATAGTCAGGATTACGGAGACAAACTGCAGGGTGACCAGGGATGGGAACTGAACATCCAGAGGGATTCAGTAGGAAGGACAGACAAAAAGGAAAAGGCGGTGGAGTTCCATTGCTGGTTAAAGAGAAAATTAACGCAATAGTGAGGAAAGATATTAGCTCCGACGATGTGGAATGTGTTTGGGAAGAGCTGAGAAACACTTAGGGGCAAAAAACATTAGTGGGGGTTGTATATAGACCCCCAAACTGTAGTGATGTTGGGAATGGCATTAAACAGGAAATTAGAGACACATGCAATAAAGGAACATCTGTAATTATGGGTGACTTTAATCTGCATATAGATTGGACAAATCAAATTAGTAACAATAGCGTACAGGAGGCATTCCTGGAGTGTTTACAGGATGTTTTTCTGGACCAATACGTTGAGGAACCAACTAGAGAACAGGCAATCCTAGGCTGGGTATTGTGTAATGAGAAAGGAATAATTGGCAATCTAGTTGTGCGAGGCCCCTTGGGGATGAGTGACCATAATATGATAGAATTCTTCATCAGGATGGAGAGTGACGTACTTGATTCTGAGACTAGGGTCCTGAATCTTAAAAAGGAAACTATGATGGTATGAGGTGCGAGTTGGCTATGATGGATCGGGAAACGTTACTTAAAGGGATGACAGTGGATAGGCAATGGCAAACATTCAAAGAGCGCATGATGAACTGCAACAATTGTTTATTCCTAAACAAAAACAGAATTACCTGGAAAAACTCAGCAGGTCTGGCAGCATCAGCGGAGAAGAAAAGAGTTGACGTTTCGAGTCCTCATGGCCCTTCAACAGAACTGAGTAAAGTTAGGAGAGGGGTGAAATATAAGCTGGTTTAAGGTGGGGAGGGGGGGGGGCTGTTGGGGGGAGAGAAGTTGGGGGTGGGGGGATGTGGTTGTAGGGACAAGCAAGCAGTGATAGGAGCAGATAATCAAAAGATGTCACAGACAAAGGAACAGAGAGGTGTTAAAGGTGGTGATATTATCTAAGAGAATGTGCTAATTAAGAATGGATGGCAGGACACTCAAGGTACAGCTCTAGTGGGGGTGGGGTGGAAAGACTGACAGGGTATTATAGTTATAGATTTAAAAATAATGGAAATAGGTGGGAAAAGAAAAATCTATATAAATTATTGGAAAAAACAAAAGGGAGGGGGAAGAAACGGAAAGGGGGTGGGGATGGGGGAGGGAATACAAGATCTAAAGTTGTTGAATTCAATATTCAGCCCGGAAGGCTGTAAAGTGCCTAGTTGGAAGATGAGGTGCTGTTCCTCCAGTTTGCGTTGGGCTTCACTGGAACAATGCAGCAAGCCAAGGACAGACATGTGGGCAAGAGAGCAGGGTGGAGTGTTAAAATGGCAAGCGACAGGGATGTTTGGGTCTTTCTTGCAGACAGACCGCAGGTGTTCTGCAAAGCGGTCGCCCAGTTTGCGTTTGGTCTCTCCAATGTAGAGGAGACCGCATTGGGAGCAACGAATGCAGTAGACTAAGTTAGGGGAAAAGCAAGTGAAATGCTGCTTCACTTGAAAGGAGTGTTTGGGCCCTTGGACGGTGAGGAGAGAGGACGTGAAGGGGCAGGTGTTGCATCTTCTGTGTGGGCATGGGGAAGTGCCGTAGGTGGGGGTTGAGGAGTAGGGGGTGATGGAGGAGTGGACCAGGATGTCCCGGAGGGAACGATCCCTACGGAATGCCGCCAGGTGGGTGAAGGGAAGATGTGTTTGGTGGTGGCATCATGCTGGAGTTGGCGGAAATGGCGGAGGATGATCCTTTGAATGCGGAGGCTGGTGGGGTGATAAGTGAGGACAAGGGGGACCCTATCATGTTTCTGGGAGGGAGGAGAAGGCGTGAGGGCAGATGCGCGGCAGATGAGCCGGACACAGTTGAGGGCCCTGTCAATGACCATGGGTGGAAAACCTCGGTTAAGGAAGAAGGAGGACATGTCAGAGGAACTGTTTTTGAAGGTAGCGTCATCAGAACAGATGCGACGGAGGCGAAGGAACTGAGAGAATGGGATGTAGTCCTTACAGGAAGCGGGATGTGAGGAGCTATAGTCGAGGTAGCTGTGGGAGTCGGTAGGCTTGTAATGGATATTGGTGGACAGTCTATCACCAGAAATTGAGACAGAGAGGTCAAGGAAGGGAAGGGAAGTGTCAGAGATGGACCATGTGAAAATGATGGAGGGGTGAAGATTCGAAGCAAAATTAATAAATTTTTCCAGGTCCCGACGAGAGGATGAAGCAGCACCGAAGTAATCATCGATGTACCGGAGAAAGAGTTGTGGGAGGGGGCCGGAGTAGGACTGGAACAAGGAATGTTCCACATACCCCATAAAGAGACAGGCATAGCTGGGGCCCATGCGGGTACCCATAGCCACACCTTTTATTTGGAGGAAGTGAGAGGAGTTAAAGGAGAAATTGTTCAGTGTGAGAACAAGTTTAGCCAGACGGAGGAGAGTAGTGGTGGGTGGGGATTGTTCGGGCCTCTGTTCAAGGAAGAAGCTAAGGGCCCCCAGACCATCCTGGTGAGGGATGGAGGTGTAGAGGGATTGGACATCCATGGTGAAGAGGAAGCGGTTGGGGCCAGGGAACTGGAAATTGTTGATGTGACGTAAGGTGTCAGAGGAATCATGGATGTAGGTGGGAAGGGACTGGACAAGGGGAGAGAGAAGGGAGTCAAGATAACGAGAAATGAGTTCCGTGGGGCAGGAACAGGCTGACAAGCTTCACAGCTTCCAACCTGATAGTCGCCCAACCTCAGACGGCCCGCTTCTACCTCCTAACCAAAATCCACAAACAGAACTGTCCCGGCAGACTGATCGTGTCAGCCTGTTCCTACCCCACGGAACTCATTTCTCGTTATCTTGACAATCCCCATCCACCACTACTCTCCTCCGTCTGGCTGAACTTGTTCTCACACTGAACAATTTCTCCTTTAACTCCTCTCACTTCCTCCAAATAAAAGGTGTGGCTATGGGTACCCGCATGGGCCCCAGCTACGCCTGTCTCTTTATGGGGTATGTGGAACATTCCTTGTTCCAGTCCTACTGCAGCCCCCTCCCGCAACTCTTTCTCCGGTACATCGATCGTTCCTTCTGGGAAACCCTGGTCCACTCCTCCATCACCCCCTACTCCTCAACACCCACCTATGGCACCTCCCCATGCCCACGCAGAAGATGCAACACCTGCCCCTTCACTTCCTCTCTCCTCACCGTCCTAGGGCCCAAACACTCCTTTCAAGTGAAGCAGCATTTCACTTGCATTTCCCCTAACTTAGTCTACTGCATTCATTGCTCCCAATGCGGTCTCCTCTACATTGGAGAGACCAAACGTAAACTGGGCGACTGCTTTGCAGAACACCTGTGGTCTGTCCGCAAGAAAGACCCAAACCTCCCTGTCGCTTGCCATTTTAACACTCCACCCTGCTCTCTTGCCCACATGTCTGTCCTTGGCTTGTTGCATTGTTCTAGTGAAGCCCAATGCAAACTGGAGGAACAGCACCTCATCTTCCGACTAGGCACTTTACAGCCTTCCGGACTGAATATTGAGTTCAACAATTTTAGATCATGAACTCCCTCCCCTATCCCCACCCCCATTTCCATTTCTTCCCCCTCCCTTTTGTTTTTTCCAATAATTTATATAGATTTTTCTTTTCCCACCTATTTCCATTATTTTTAAATCTATAACTATAATACCCTGTCAGTCTTTCCACCCCACCCCCACTAGAGCTGTACCTTGAGTGTCCTGCCATCCATTCTTAATTAGCACATTCTCTTAGATAATATCACCACCTTCAACACCTCTTTGTTCCTTTGTCTGTGACATCTTTTGATTATCTGCTCCTATCACTGCTTGCTTGTCCCTACAACCACCCCCACCCAACTTCTCTTCCCCAACCCCCCCACCTTAAACCAGCTTATATTTCACTCCTGTCCTAATTTTACTCAGTTCTGTTGAAGGGTCATGAGGACTCGAAACGTCAACTCTTTTCTTCTCCGCTGATGCTGCCAGACCTGCTGAGTTTTTCCAGGTAATTCTGTTTTTGTTTTGGATTTCCAGCATCCGCAGTAGTTTTTTGTTTTTATCTCAATTGTTTATTCCTGTCTGGCGCAAAAGTAAAACAGGAAAGGTGGCCAAACCATGGCTTACAAGGGAAATTAGAGATAGATCCAACAAAGAGGCATACAAATTTGCTAGAAAAAACAACAGACCTGAGGATTGGGAGCAGTTTAGAATTCAGCTAAGGAAGACCAAGGGATTGATTAAGAAGGGGAAAGTAGAGTACAAGAGTAAGCTTGCGGGAAACATATAAAATGACTGTAAAAGTTTCTACAGGTATGTGAAGAGAAAAAGATTGGTGAAGACACATGTAGGTCGCTTACAGTCAGAAACAGGGGAATTTATAATGGGGAACAAAGAAATGGCTGACCAACTAAATACATACTTTGGTTTTGCCTTCACAAAGGAGGACACAAATAACACACCAGAAATGTTGGGGAACACAGGGTTTAGTGAGAGGGAGCAACTGAATGAAATCAGTATTAGTAGGGAAATGGTGTTGGAGAAACTGATGGGATTGAAGGCCGATAAATCCCCAGGACCTGATAATCTACATCCCAGAGTACTTAAGGAAGTGGCCCTAGAGAAAGTGGATGCATTGGTGGTCATCTTCCGAGATTCTATAGACTCTGGAACAGTTCCTGGAACAGATTGGAGGGTAGCTAATGTAACCCCACTATTTAAAAAGGGAGGTAGAGAGAAAACAAGGAATTATAGACCAGTCAGCCTGATGTCGGTAGCGGGGAAAATTCTAGAGTCCATTATAAAAGGTTTAATAGCTGAGCACGTGGAAAACAGCAGCAGAATCGGACAGAGTCAACATGGATTTATGAAAGGGAAATCATGCTTGACAAATCTACTGGAATATTTCGAGAATGTAACTAGTAGAGTTGATGAGGGAGAGCCAGTGGATGTGGTTTATTTGGACTTTCAGAAGGCTTTCGACAAAGTCCCACATAAGAGATTAGCGTGTAAAATTAAAACACATGGGATTGGGGTTAGTGTATTGAGATGGATAGAAAACTGGTTGGCAGACAGGAAACAAAGAGTAGGAATAAATGGGTCTTTTTCCGAATGGCAGGCAGTGACTAGTGGGATACCGCAGGGATCGGTGCTGGGACCCCAGCTATTCACAATATATATTAATGATTTAGATGAGGGAGCTAAATGTAATATCTCCAAATTTGCAGATGATACAAAGCTGGGTGGGAGGGTGAGCTGTGAGGAGGATGCAGAGATGCTTCCGTGTGATTTGGACAAGCTGAGTGAGTGGGCAAATGCATGGCAGATGCAGTATAATGTGGATAAAAGTGAGGTTATCCACTTTGGTAGCAAAAACAGGAAGGCAGGTTATTATCTGAATGGCAATAAATTGAGAGAGGGGAATGTGCAACGAGACCTGGGTGTCCTTGTACACCAGTCATTGAAGGTATGCATGCAGGTGCAGCAGGTGGTAAAGAAGGCCAATGGTATGTTGGCCTTCATTGCCAGAGGATTTGAGTACAGGAACAGGGATGTCTTGCTACAATTGTACAGGGCCTTGGTAAGACCACACCTGGAATATTGTGCACAGTTTTGGTCTCCTTATCTGAGGAAGGATGTACTTGCTATAGAGGGAGTGCAGCGAAGGTTTACCCGACTGATTCCTGGGATGGCGGGACTGACATATGAGGAGAGATTGAGCTGGTTAGGATTATATTTGCTGGAGTTCAGAAGAATGAGGGGGGGATCTCATAGAAACCTATAAAATTCTAACAGGACTAGACAGGGTAGATGCGGGAAGGATGTTCCTGATTGTGGGGGGGGAGTCCAGAACCAGGGGTCACAGTCGGAGGATACGGGATAGACCATTTAGGACTGAGATGAGGAGAAATTTCTTCACCCAGAGAGTGGTGAGCCTGTGGAATTCGCTACCATAGAAAGTAGTTGAGGCCAAAACATTGTATGTTTTCAGGAAGGAGTTAGATATAGCTCTTGGGGGCGAAAGGGATCAAAGGATATGGGGAGAAAGCGGGAGCAGGTTATTGAGTTGGATGATCAGCCATGATCATAATGAATGGCAGAGCAGGCTCGAAGGGCCGAATGGCCTACTCCTGCTCTTATCTTCTATGTTTCTATGAGTGTCACAGATCCACATACGTGGGAGAGCTTGAACGAGGCCCAGGACACATACTTCTCCCTCCAGAATCACTTGGCTGTTTGCAGTTGACCTGCTATTGGAGGGGATGCAGTAGGAGGACTTGCAAAGTCTGTAAATGAAGCTGAAAGACACCATTGCACATTATTCAGTGTCAGTGAATATATTTCCATATTATAGAGTGACAAAATGTGTTCCCCTGCGCAACAAACTGTGATTAGAATTTCTTAACTTTTCTAGGCTTAACACTTCTAGGTGCTGCCCTGACATCTGCAGCAGGGGTGGAGACAGCCTGTGCAATGGTCGGCCCTGTTGAACCTGATGACTTCTGGAGACCGAGGCCTTGAGGGTCCCGGCTTGCTTTGGCTGTGCACCTGTGGGCCAGCCCCTCCCTCTGCAGTGACGGAGGGTGAAGGTGAGGGGGTCACAGTCAAAGGGGTCTCGGAGTGAGAGGGCGGCCTCTGAGATTCCTGAGGGGACGACCCAGAGGTGTCTAGCTGCTGTTCCTCCTCCCTTCCGGTGCCCGAGGAATCTGGCCTGACTCCTTGAGGGGAAGGAGTACCTGGAGGGACTTCGAGGTGCTCCGTTTCCCCCTCGTGTTGCCACTGCAGGAACCCACTCATGGCTCCTGTGAGGGAGTGCAGGTTTGCGTTTTGCTTTACCTCCCCATGGAGACCTCCATACGCGCACATGTGGGCACCATTTCATCAGAGAGCAGGCGGGCTCCAATTTGTATGCCAGTCTGTTGAGGGCTTCTATCAGCTCTCCGTGTTCTTCCCCTGCCTTCTACTGACTCTCCAGGATGAGTTGGAAGGCCGAATCCAGAGGCTTGTCACCTGACTCGGACCTCACAGATGCCTCTTCCCCAGCAGCCCTCCCAGTGCCGGGGAGCTGGGCTGAACCTGCCTTCTCCTGCTGTGGACACGTGCCCGTGTGGTGACCACCAGGTTGTGAACCTGAGCCTGCGCTAGACCTGGGTCCCACTGAGGTTTGTGTCTCTGCGTTGGTGCAGGGTGTGGGTAAGCGCTGTGACTGGTCTTCCAGGCTGCTTATTCCCAGCTTGTCAATGGAGGAGGTGACTCTTGGCTGGAAGTGAGGATGTGAATGGAGCTGAGGGACTGGCTGGCTGAGGGTGTCAGTCGCTTGGCAGAGCTCCCTGTGAACCAAAGTAGAGATAATTAGTGAATGGCAGCAGAGCCAAAAGCAGGAGAGAGAGAGAGAGCACTCACAGTGTTGTTGAGAGAGGGATGATGTGGTGCAGGATCCTTACATGGGTGTTCACCATCGATCTCACTGTCACCGCAGGCAGGGTCCACATTCTCACCAGTCAGCGCGATGACACACACCTCAAAGTGAGTGAGGGGCCTAATGTGGGCCACTCCATCCCCGGTCTGGGACCTCTCCCTGCTGTTGGGAGCCAGCTTCTCCTGCATGGAAAAAGATGGAGAGAGTGTGAGTGGGACACATGGCACTGTGTGGAATGTTTGTGTGGTGAGCGGAGACATGGACGGGATGAGGACACAGGCTCAAGAGGATTTGAGCCTGATGGAGATGTGAGGGTGTGTGTGAGAGTTAGTGGTGTTGTCTCTTGAGGTGTGAGATCCCTGGGGCTGTGTAATGGGTTTGTGAGTGTGTGAGTTGAGTGTTGAGAAGAGTGACTTACCCTGGCGGAACGGATGAGACCATTCATCCTGGAGCAGCACTGGGTGTCTGCCCTCTTTTGTAGAGCATTGGCACTGACCACCACCCCCCATGGGCGATTGGTGACTTTGCTTGCTGGCCTTTGCCCAGAGGACATCACGGCGGGCCTCCACTGCATCCAAAAAGCATTCCAGGGATGCGCCACTGAATCGAGGGGGGCTGCAGTCTTCTTGCCTTTTGTGTACACATCGTCTGTGCACTGGCCAAAGGCTGGGAGCACTGAGAGGTGTGTGTACGGCTGCACTTTAAATGTGGCGCCTGGCATGAGGAAGCGGCAAAGTGACAGTGTTGCAAGTGAATGAGAGGCCGCCTGCCACGGAAACAGTGTGTTTCCCGGGAATGCATAATTAATACGCTGGGTTTAGGATGAGACAGCGTGAAAAGCCATTGCGGCCAGTGGGTAAAAGGTTCTTTTTCCCGCCCGCTACCGCACTTGTGCAAATCTGGGACGATTCCGCCCTCTGTCTCTCCCTGTCCTGCTCTGGCTATGATTACCCATATTACTATCCTGCACTATTTGCTTATCCTTTCTCCTTAACTTTCCAAATCCACCCCCATGTGAATTCTCCCATGGTGTTTCCTGCGTCTGCTTCCCTTGTCTTTCATGGTGCTAGAGGTTGCAGTTTGGGAGGCGCTGTTGAAGGAGGCTTGGGGAGTTGTTGCTGAGCATCTTGTAGATTGTACACACTGCTACAGTCAGGAGGTGAGTTACTCGCCACAGAATTCCCAGCCTCTGACCTCTCGTGTGCTTAAGTTTTCTTTTCCTCTTGTTAATAAAACTTTTAATTTTAATTTTTAAAATTCCAAAAGTGTAAGTGGACTTCTTGCTGTTGAGATCAGTACGTTTTCTTCTTGTTTTCAGAATACAAAAGAAAGGGTATAGCCTCTAGGATTTGGTTTGCGTAGAAATTAACATCGGCTGTGGTCATAACACATGGAAACAGAGAAAGATAGACCAAGAATAAAAGTTTTAAATTGGGGAAGGGTCAATTTAACTAAACTGAGATGTGATTTGGCAAAAATGAACTAGAAACAGCAACTTGAAGGTAAATCAGTGTGAAGGCATTGAAGGAGGAGATAGAGAGAGGGTTTAAAATACATGGATTCCCTCTGGGAGGGACGCCCAAATCCAGACCTCTTTGGATGTCAAACAGCTCACAGTGTAGGATAAGGGAAAAAAAGGAAATATATCGCCGTTCCTTCACTGTCGCCATGTCAAAATCCTGGAACTCCCTCCCTAACAGCACTGTGGGTGTACCTACACCACATAGACTGCAGCGGTTCAAGATTTTACATACAAACATATGAATTAGGAGCAGGAGTAGGCCACTTGGCCCAGGTCACCATAACCTTCTCAAGCATAATTAGGGATGGGCAATAAATGCTGACCATGCCAGTGATGCCCACATCCCATGAAAGAATTTTAAACAAACTGCCATCATCAGTGAACATCCCCACTTCTGACCTTATGATGGAAGGAAGGTCATTGATGAAGCAGCTGAAGATGGTTGGGCCGAGGACACTACCCTGAGGAACTCCTGCAGTGATGTCCTGGAGCTGAGATGACTGACCTCCAACAACCACAACCATCTTCCTTTGTGCTCAGTATGACTCCAACCAGTGGAGAGTTTTCCCCCTGATTCCCATTGACTCCAGTTTTGCTAGGGCTCCTTGATGCCACACTCGGTCAAATGCAAACTTGATGTCAAGGGCAGTCACTCTCACCTCACCTCAGGAGCTCAGCACTTTTGTCCATGTTTGAACCAAGGCAGTAATGAGGTCAGAAGCTGAGTGACCCTGGCAGAACCCAAACTGGGTGTCAGTGAGCAGGTTATTGCTAAGCAAGTGCTGCTTCCACTGATGAGGCGGTAATTGGCCGAGTTGGATTTGTCCTGCTTTTTGTGTACCTGGGCAATTTTCCACATAGCCGGGTAGATGCCAGTGTTGTAGCTGTACTGGAACATTCAATTCAGGATTACCAGATTACCCCAACACCCTTGGAGTATCTGATTCCCCTTCTCCCAGTCCCAGAGTCTCCAATTCCTCTTCTCCCTTTCCTGGAGTCCCCAATTCCTCTTCTCCCTTTCCTGGAGTCCCCGATTCCTCTTGTCCCTTTCCTGGAGTCCCCAATTCCTCTTGTCCCTCTCCTGGAGTCCCCGATTCCTCTTCTCCCTCTCCTGGAGTCCCCGATTCCTCTTCCCCCTCTCCTGGAGTCCCCGATTCCTCTTCCCCCTCTCCTGGAGTCCCCAATTCCTGATCTCCCTCTCCTGGAGTCTCTTGTTCTCTGTCTCCTGGAGTCCTGATTTTTCTGCATCAGAAATCCTTGAATCTAATTGACAATCAGCAACACAAAGTGTTTCTGATTTGACAGTGAGCTTCTAGTCTATGCCACCTAACTGACTACATTTAACCTGAGATTAAAATGTCTGTTGAAGTTTCTCTCATTTCCTTTACCTACATTGAAGAATTTATATGTCTTGCTGATCTATTAAACTCAACTCATTCTTTTTTTGCAGTTTGTGCATTGACGGCTGTACACACAGAACACAGGAAGTTCATTTATGCGGCCATGTTTGACTCTGTTTTATTGTCTGGAGATTTAAAAGAAATGAAAGCTGGTATGAAAATCCAGTGGAACTTTTATGACCGTATCCATAGGACATTAATATTGTTCCATGAATCTGGTGTTGTTCCAGCTTTATCTTCATATTATCAACATCGATGTACATATTACCCAGCGAATGGAAGCCTGGAGCTCCGGCGATTGGAGGTTTTAGACAGTGGTGTTTATCATCTGAGTATAGAAGGATATTACCCTGGTTTAAGTACCAAACCGTATATTTACTTTGTATATCTAGATGTTGAAGGTATGTGCCCTTAGTTCACTAGATCATGTTTTATACGGCATGCAGAACACAATCCCAGGATGCCTTCATTGCTGAGCTCAGGCTTTTCTGACTTAATCTACAGTGGGAATGGCATTCCCCACTCTGCTCTGCTCAATCCTGCTCTTTCTGAGAATGAATAATCTGTCACTCATACAGAATTGGACAATGTCTATATCTCACTTTATCTTACTTTCGAATCCTCTATCTGTCCTTTATCTATGTCTTCAGCAGATTTTATTGCTTTCTTTGCCTCTCTTTCTCTCTCACTCCATCTTGATTTCTTTCTCAATCTCTCTCTCATTCACTGAAAGGCTCATTCTCTATCTGTCTCTCTCACTCTCATTTGCAATCTCTCACTCCCTGTTTCATTTTCTCATTCACTGTCTCATTCCTCATCCTTCTGTCTCTCTTACTCCCTCATTCCCTATTTCTGTATCCCTCTCTCTCTCCCTCATTCAATCCCTCTTACTCTCTCATTCTCTGTCTCTCTGCCTCTCATTCTATCTCTTACCTGCATTCCCTATCTCTGTCTCCCTCTCTCCCTCATTCTGTCTTACACCCTCATTCTGTCTGTCTCTCTCTCCCTCATTCTATCTCTCTTAATCTCTCATTCTCTGACGTGCTCTTTCCCTTGGTCTTTGTCTCACTCTCCCAGCCTCTCACTCTCATTTTGATGTTTTCTCATTTTCTCCCACCATGGCATTTAAATTCAATTCGTAAAATCAGGAATATGAAGCTAGTCTCATTAGTCTCAGTAATGCTGACCAGGAAACTACACTGATTGTTGTAAAAACCCATCTGGTTCATGAATGTCCTGCAGGGAAGGAAATGTGCCGTCCTTAACTGGCCTGGCCTACATGTGACTCCAGACCCACAGCAATGTGGTTGACTATTAGGTGCACTCTGATATTGCCTAGAATACCACCCTGTTGAAGGGCAGTTAGGGATGGGTAACAAATGCTGGGCTTGACAGTCACACCCACATCCCAAGAAAGTGTAAAAAAAAATTCTCTATAATTCTCCCTCTCTCAATATCTCACTTTCATTCACTTCTCATTCTCAACCTCACATCCTCTCATTCTTCATCTCTCATTCTCTCTGTCAGGTAGATTTTCAATTTAAAATGCTCTTAGACAAACTTGGTGATATTATTTGAGTGATTTGAGAGCGGACTTATCTTTGCGTTTGCTGACGGAATGGAAACTTAATCTTGTTCAGATTGATGCAATTAGTTGGATACTTGAATGCTGAAATGAACAATTATCAAATAGATTATGAGCGACTATGTTTTAGCTGACACATATGTGACGCAGTGAAATTTGGTGCATTCAGAATTGCTGAGCAGAAATGTGAGATGCTATGATGCAATTAACAGATCAATGATCGATGTTGTAGACACGAGCTGACCGATTATGCCAGTTTACATGGAGACTGATGACAGCGTGTAGGCTTTGTGTTATTCAGGGTGAGTGGGATTCACTGCACTAGGGTGTGTTATTCAGGAAGAGTGGGATTCACTACACTCGAGTGTGTTATTCAGGAGGAGTGGGATTCACTACACTCGAGTGTGTTATTCCGGAGGAGTGAGATTCTTTGCACTCGATTGTGTTATTCAGGGTGAGTGGGATTCACTGCACTAGGGTGTGTTATTCTGGAGTGGGATTCACTGCACTGGAGTGTGTTATTCAGGAGGAGTGGGATTCACTGTACTAGATCGTGTTATTCAGGAGGAGTGAGATTCACTGCACTAGAGTGTGTTATTCAGGAGGAGTGAGATTCACAGCACTAGACTGTGTTATTCAGGAGGAGTGGGATTCATTGCACTAGACTGTGTTATTCAGGAGGAGTGGGATTCATTGCACTACAGTCTGTTATTCAGGAGGAGTGAGATTCACTACACTAGACTGTGTTGTTCCGTTGGAGTGGGTTCACTGCACTCGAGTATGTTTGTCTGGAGTGGGATTTACTGCACTGGACTATGTTATTCAGGAGCAGAAGGACCCACTGCAGTACAATGTGTAACTGAGGAGGAGTGGGAATCACTGCACTAGATTGTGTTATTCAGGAGGAGTGAGATTCACTGCACTAGAGTGTGTTATTCAGGAGGAGAGAGATTCACTGCACTAGAGTGTGTTATTCAGGAGGAGTGAGATTCACTGCACCTGGGTGTGCTTTTCATGAAGAGTGGGATTCACTGCACTAGAGTGTGTTATTTAGGAGGAGTCGGATTCAAGGCACTAGTGTGCGTTGCTCAGCAGTAGTGGGATTCACTGCACTAGAGTGTGTTATTCACGCGGAGTGGGATTCACTGCACTAGAGTGTGTTATTCACGCGGAGTGGGATTCACTGCACTAGAGCGTGTTATTTATGAGGAGTCAGATTCACTGCACTAGTGTGCGTTGCTCAGGAGTAGTGGGATTCACAGCACTAGTGTGCGTTGCTCAGGAGTAGTGGGATTCACTGCACTAGAGTGTGTTATTCAGGAGTAGTGGGATTCACTGCACTAGAGTGTGTTATTCAGGAGTAGTGGGATTCACTGCACTAGAGTGTGTTATTCAGGAGTAGTGGGATTCACTGCACTAGAGTGTGTTATTCAGGAGGAGTGAGACATCCTGCACTGGAGTGTGTTTTTCTGGAGTGAGATTCCCTGCATTAGTGTGTGTTATTCAGGAGGACTGGGAATCAATGCACGAGAGTGTGTTATTCCGGAGGAGTGGGATTCACTGTACTTGGGTGTGTTATTCAGGAGGAGTGAGATACACTGCACTAGAGTGTGTTATTCAGGAGGAGAGGGATTCACTGCATTCGACTGTGTTTTTCGGGAGGAGTGGGAATCACTGCTTTGCAGTGTGTTATTCAGGAGGAGTTAGATTCACTGCACTAGCGTTTGTTATTCCGGAGGAGTGAGATTCACTGCACTTGGGTGTTTTTTTCAGGAGGAGTGGGATTCACTGCACTTGGGTGTGTTTTTCAGGAGGAATGGGAGTCACTGCACTAGGGTGTGTTATTCTGTAGTGGGATTCACTGCACTAGTGTGTGTTACTCAGGAAGAGTGAGATTCACTGCACTAGACTGTGTTATTCAGGAGAAGTGAGATACACTGCACTAGAGCGTGTTATTCAGGAGGAGTGAGATTCACAGCACTAGTGTGTGTTACTCAGGAGCAGTGGGATTCACTGCACTAGAGTGTGTTATTCAGGAGGAGTGAGATACACTGCACTAGAGTGTGTTAGTCAGGAGGAGTGAGATTCACTGCACTAGTGTGTGTTACTCAGGAGCAGTGGGATTCACTGCACTAGTGTGTTATTCAGGAGAAGTGAGATACACTGCACTAGTGTGTGTTACTCAGTAGCAGTGGGATTCACTGCACTAGAGTGTGTTATTCAGGAGAAGTGAGATACACTGCACTAGTGTGTGTTACTCAGGAGCAGTGGGATTCACTGCACTAGAGTGAGTTATTCAGAAAGAGTGAGATACACTGCACTAGTGTATGTTATTCAGAAGGCGCGAGATTCACAGCACTAGAGTGTGTTATTCAAGAGGAGTGGGTTTCCCTGCATTAATGTGTGTTATTCAGGAACAGTGAGATTCACTGCATTAGACTGTGTTATTCAGGAGGAGTGGGATTCACTGCACTAGAGTGTGTTATTCAGGAGGAGTGGGATTCACTGCACTAGAGTGTGTTATTCAGGAGGAGTGGGATTCACTGCACTAGAGTGTGTTATTCAGGAGGAGTGGGATTCACTGCACTAGAGTGTGTTATTCAGGAACAGTGAGATTCACTGCATTAGACTGTGTTATTCAGGAGGAGTGGGATTCACTGCACTAGAGTGTGTTATTCCGGAGGAGTGGAATTAACTGCACTTGGGTGTGTTATTCAGGAGGAGTGGGATTCATTGCATTGGAGTGTGTTATTCAGGTGGAGTGGGATTCACTGCATTAGACTGTGTTATTCAGGAGGAGTGGGATTCACTGCACTAGAGTTTGTTATTCAGGAGGAGTGGGAATCACTGCCCTAGAGTGTGTTACTCAGGAAGAGTGAGATTCACTGCACTAGAGTGTGTTATTCAGAAGGCGCGAGATTCACTGCACTAGAGTGTGTTATTCACGAGGAGTGGGTTTCCCTGCATTAATGTGTGTTATTCAGGAGGAGTGAGATACACTGCATTAGACTGTGTTATTCAGGAGGAGTGGAATTAACTGCACTTGGGTGTGTTATTCAGGAGGAGTGGAATTAACTGCACTTGGGTGTGTTATTCAGGAGGAGTGGGATTCACTGCACTAGAGTGTGTTATTCAGGAGGAGTGAGATACACTGCACTAGAGTGTGTTGTTCAGGAGGAGTGGGATTCATTGCATTGGAGTGTGTTATTCAGGAGGAGTGGGAATCACTGAGCTGGAGTGTGTTATTCTGGAGTAAGATTCCCTGCATTGGTCTGTGTTATTCTGGAGGAGTGAGATTCACTGCACTAGAGTGTGTTATTCAGGAGGAGTGAGATTCACTGCACTAGAGTGTGTTATTCTGGAGGAGTGAGATTCACTGCACTAGAGTGTGTTATTCAGGAGGAGTGAGATTCACTGCACTAGAGTGTGTTATTCCGGAGGAGTGAGATTCACTGCCCTAGAGTGTGTTATTCAGGGTGAGTGGGATTCACTGCACTAGAGTGTGTTATTCAGGAGTGGGATTTACTGCACTAGAGTGTGTTATTCAGGAGGAGTGAGATTCAGTGCACTAGAGTGTGTTATTCAGGAGGAGTGGGATTCACTGCACTAGAGCGTTTTGTTCAGGAGGAGTGGGATTGATTTACTGCACTAGAGTGTGTTATTCAGGAGGAGTGGAAATCACTGCCCTAGAGTGTGTTATTCAGGAGGAGTGGGATTCACTGCACTAGAGCGTTTTGTTCAGGAGGAGTGGGATTCACTGCACTAGAGTGTGTTATTCAGGAGGAGTGAGATTCAGTGCACTAGAGCGTGTTGTTCAGGAGGAGTGGGATTTAATCCATTGAAGTGTGTTATTTAGGAGGAGTTGGATTCACTGCTCTAGGATGTGTTATTCTGTAGTGGGATTTGCTACACGAGAGTGTGTTATTCAGGAGGATTGGGAATCACTGTACTAGAGTGTGTTATTCAGGAGGAGTGGGAATCACTGTACTAGAGTGTGTTATTCAGGAGGAGTGAGATTTACTGCACTAAAGTGTGTTATTCAGGAGGAGTGAGATTCACTGCACTAGAGTATGTTATTCAGGCGGAGTGAGATTCACTGCACTAGAGTGTGTTATTCAGGAGGAGTGAGATTCACTGCACTAGTGTGTGTTATTCAGGAGGAGTGAGATTCACTGCACTAGAGCGTGTTGTTCTGGAGTAGTGGGATTTAATCCATTGAAGTGTGTTATTCAGGAGGAGTGAGATTCACTGCACTAGAGTGTGTTATTCAGGAGGAGTGAGATACACTGCACTAGAGTGTGTTCTTCAGGAGGAGTGGAAATCACTGCACTAGAGTGTGTTATTCAGGCGGAGTGAGATTCACTGCATCACTGTGTGTTATTCAGGAGGAGTGGGATTCACTGCACTAGAGTGTGTTATTCAGGCGGATTGGGATTCACTGCACTAGAGTGTGTTATTCTGGAGGAGTGGGATTCACTGCACTAGAGTGTGTTATTCAGGAGGAGTGAGATTCACTGCACTAGAGTGTGTTATTCAGGAGGAGTGAGATTCACTGCACTAGAGTGTGTTATTCTGGAGGAGTGAGATTCACTGCACTAGAGTGTGTTATTCTGGAGGAGTGAGATTCACTGTATGAGAGTGTGTTATTCAGGAGGAGTGAGATTCACTGCCCTAGAGTGTGTTATTCAGGAGCAGTGGGATTCACTGCACTAGAGTGTGTTATTCAAGAGGAGTGAGATTCACTGCACTAGAGTGTGTTATTCAGGAGGAGTGAGATTCACTGCACTAGAGTGTGTTATTCAGTTGTAGTGGGATTCACTGCATTCGAGTGTGTTATTCTGGAGTGGGAATCATTGCACTAGAGTGTGGTATCCAGGAGGAGTGAGATTCACTGCACTAGAGTGTGGTATCCAGGAGGAGTGAGATTCACTGCACTAGAGTGTGTTATTCAGGAGGAGTGAGATTCACTGCACTAGAGTGTGTTATTCAGGAGGAGTGAGATTCACTGCACTCGAGTGTGGTATCCAGGAGGAGTGAGATTCACTGCACTAGAGTGTGTTATTCAGGAGGAGTGAGATTCACTGCATTAGAGTGTTGTATTCAGGAGGAGTGGGATTCACTGCACTATAGTGTGTTATTCAGGAGGAGTGAGATTCACTGCACTAGAGCGTGTTGTTCTGGAGTAGTGGGATTTAGTCCATTGAAGTGTGTTATTCAGGAGGAGTGGGATTCACTGCACTAGAGTGTGTTATTCAGGAGGAGTGAGATTCACTGCACTAGAGTGTGTTCTTCAGGAGGAGTGGAAATCACTGCACTAGAGTGTGTTATTCAGGCGGAGTGAGATTCACTGCACCGGTTTGTGTTATTCAGGAGGAGTGAGATTCACTGCACTAGAGCTTGTTATTCAGGAGGAATGAGATACACTGCACTAGTGTGTGTTATTCAGGAGGAGTGGGATTCACTGCACTAGAGTGAGTTATTCAGGAGGAGTGAGATTCACTGCACTAGTGTGTGTTATTCAGGAGGAGTGCGATTAACTGCACTAGAGTGTGTTATTCAGGCGGAGTGAGATTCACTGCACTAGAGTGTGTTATTCAGGAGGAGTGAGATTCACTGCACTAGAGTGTGTTATTCAGGAGGAGTGAGATTCACTGCACTAGAGTGTGTTATTCAGGAGGAGTGAGATTCACTGCCCTAGAGTGTGTTATTCAGGAGGAGTGGGATTCACTTCACTAGAGTGTGTTATTCTGGAGGAGTGAGATTCACTGCACTAGAGTGTGTTATTCAGGAGGAGTGAGATTCACTGCCCTAGAGTGTGTTATTCAGGAGCAGTTAGATTCACTGCACTAGAGTGTGTTATTCAGGAGGAGTGAGATTCACTGTACTATAGTGTGTTATTCAGGGTGAGTGAGATTCACTGCACTAGAGTGTGTTATTCAGGGTGAGTGAGATTCACTGCACTAGAGTGTGTTATTAAGTTGTAGTGGGATTCACTGCATTCGAGTGTGTTATTCTGGAGTGGGAATCATTGCACTAGAGTGTGGTATCCAGGAGGAGTGAGATTCACTGCACTAGACTGTGTTATTCAGAACGAGTCAGATTCACTGCACTGAAGTGTGTTATTCAGGAGTGGTGAGATTTACTGCACTAGAATGTATTATTCAGGGGAATGGGGATTCACATGCACTCGAATCTGTATTTGAGAAGGAGTGGCATTCACTGCACTGGAGTGTGTTATTCTGGAGTGGCATTCACTGCACTGGAGTGTGTTATTCTGGAGTGGCATTCACTGCACTGAAGTGTGTTATTCTGGAGTGGCATTCACTGCACTGGAGTGTGTTATTCTGGAGTGGCATTCACTGCACTGGAGTGTGTTATTCTGGAGTGGCATTCACTGCACTGGAGTGTGTTATTCTGGAGTGGCATTCACTGCACTGGAGTGTGTTATTCTGGAGTGGCATTCACTGCACTGGAGTGTGTTATTCTGGAGTGGCATTCACTGCACTGGAGTGTGTTATTCTGGAGTGGCATTCACTGCACTGGAGTGTGTTATTCTGGAGTGGCATTCACTGCACTGGAGTGTGTTATTCTGGAGTGGCATTCACTGCACTGGAGTGTGTTATTCAGGAGTGGCATTCACTGCACTGGAGTGTGTTATTCTGGAGTGGCATTCACTGCACTGGAGTGTGTTATTCTGGAGGAGTGGGCTTACCACACTCGAGAACTTTTTAGGTCAATATGTAGAGGATCCAACAAGTGACGGTGCAGTGCAGGACCTAATTCTGGGGAATGAAGCCGGACAGGTGGCTGAGGTGGTGGTGGGTGAGCATTTTAGTGATAGAGACCACAACATGGTACAGTTTAAGTTTGTTATGGACAAAGAAATCGACAAGTTGCGAAAAAATGTTTTGGATTGGGGGAGAGTGGATTTTAGTAAAATAAGGCAGGATCTGGCCAAGGTAGACTGGGAACAGTTACTTGTGGGGAAACCTACAGAGGAACAGTGGGGGGTGTTCAAAAAGGAAATGGGGAGGGTACAGGTTCAACATGTTCCCTCTAGGGTGATAGGAAGGAGTAACAAGCCCAGAGAACCATGGATGACCAGAGATATTCAGGTTACGATGAGAAGGAAAAGAGAGGCTTTTAGCAGGTACAAGGGGAGCGAATCAGCAGAGGCATTAATGGAGTACAGACAGTGCAGGGTGGAACTTAAGAAAGCAATTAGGAGAGCAAAGAGGGGATATGAGAAAGCTCTGGCTGGTAAAAGTAGGGAAAATCCCAAGATATTCTATAAGTATATCAATGGGAAGAGGATAACCAGGGAAAGAGTAGGGCCCATAAGGGACCAAGGGGGCAATCTATGGGTGGAGCCAGAGGACATTGTGAGAGTGCTGAATGAATACTTCACATCCGTCTTCACCCAAGAGAATGAGGATGAAGGTATTGAACTTGGGGAGAGAGACTGCGAGGTTCTTAAGCAAATTGATATGGGGAAAGACAAGGTATTGGAGGTAAAAACAAAAAGCTAAAAGCTACTGCGGATGCTGGAAATCCAAAACAAAAAAAAAAACAGAATTACCTGGAAAGACTCAGCAAGTCTGGCAGCATCGGCGGAGAAGAAATCAGTCAACGTTTCGAGCCCTCATGGCCTTCTGCCGAAGGGCCATGAGGGCTCGAAACGTTGACTGATTTCTTCTCCGCCGATGCTGCCAGACTTGCTGAGTTTTTAAAGGTATTGGAGGTGTTGGCAGGCTTAAAAATGGACAAATCTCCAGGTCCGGATGATTGGTGTCCCAGACTGCTGAGGGAAGCAAGGGAGGAGATCGCAGGGGCTCTGACCCAAAATTTTAATTCCTCTCTGGCCACGGGGGAGGTGCCAGAGGACTGGAGAACAGCTAATGTGGTTCCGCTATTTAAGAAGGGTTGTAGAGAGAAGCCAGGGAACTACAGGCCAGTGAGTCTCACTGGTAGGGGAACTATTGGAGAATATTCTGAAGGAGAGAATCTAAATCCACTTGGAGAGGCAAGGTTTGATCAGGGATAGTCAGCATGGCTTTGTCAGAGGGAGGTCATACCTAACAAATTTGATTGAATATTTTGGGGAGGTGACCAGGTGTGTAGATGAGGGTAGTGCTGTTGATGTAGTTTATATGGATTTCAGCAAAGCCTTTGACAAGGTCCCACATGGGAGACTTTTAAAGAAGGCAAATGCACATGGGATACAGGGTAATTTGATAAGGTGGATTCAAAATTGGCTTAGTTGTATGAGACAGAGGGTGATGACAGAAGGCTGCTTTAGTGACTGGAAGCCAGTGTCCAGTGGCGTACCATAGGGATCTGTGCTCGGTCCCCTATTATTCGTCATTTATATAAACGACATAGATAACTATGTGGCGGGTAGAATTAGTAAGTTTGAGGATGACACAAAGATTGGCCGGGTGGTTAACAGTGAGGTTGAGTGTCTTGGGCTACAGGAAGATATAGATGGGATGGTCAAATGAGCAGATAAGTGGCAGATGGAATTGAACCCTGAAAAGTGTGAGATGATACACTTTGGTAGGAGTAATTTGACATGGAAGTATTCAATGAACAGCATGGCACTAGGAAGTTCTGAGGAACAAAGGGGCCTTGGGGTGTGTGTCCATAGATCTCTGAAGGATGAGGGGCATGTTAGTGAGGTGGTGAAAAAGGCATATGGGACACTTGCCTTTATCAATCGAGGCATAGATTAGAAAAGTAGGGAGGTGATGTTGAAATTCCATAGAACCTTGGTGAGGCCACAGCTGGAGTACTGTGTGTAGTTCTGGTCGCCACATTATAGGAAGGATGTGATTGCACTGGAGGGGGTGCAGAGGAGATTCACCAGGATGTTTCCTGGGATGAAACATTTAAGTTATGAAGAGAGGTTGGATAGACTTGGGTTGTTTTCACTGGAGCAGAGAAGACTGAGGAGCGACCTGATCGAGGTGTACAAGATTATGAGGGGCATGGACAGGGTGGATAGGGAGCAGCTGTTCCCCTTAGTTGAAGGGTCAGTCACAAGGGGACAGAAGTTCAAGGTGAGGGGCAGGAGGTTTAGGGGGGATGTGAGGAAAAACTTTTTTACCCAGAGGGTGGTGAGGGTCTGGAATGCGCTGCCTGGGAGGGTGGTGGAGGTGGGTTGCCTCACATTCTTTAAAAAGTACCTGGATGAGCACTTGGCACATCATAACATTCAAGGCTATGGGCCAAGTGCTGGTAAATGGGATTAGGTAGGTAGGTCAGGTGTTTCTCACGTGTCGGTGCAGACTCGATGGGCTGAAGAGCCTCTTCTGCACTGTGATTCTGTGATTCTGAGTGTGTTATTCAGAGTGTGTTATTCAGGAGGAGGGTGAATCACTGCACTCGAGTGTATTATTCAGGAGGAGTGGGTTTACTTCACTCGAGTGTGTTATTCAGGTGGAGTGGGTTTACTGCACTCGAGTGTGTTATTCAGGAGGAGTGGGTTTATTGCACTCGAGTGTGTTATTCAGGAGGAGTGGGTTTACTGCACTCGAGTGTGTTATTCAGGAGGAGTGGGTTTATTGCACTCGAGTGTGTTATTCAGGAGGAGGGTGAATCACTGCACTCGAGTGTGCTATTCAGGAGGAGTGGGTTTACTGCACTAGAGTCTGTTGTTGAGATGGACTAGAGAAACTTAATAATGTGAAAACTGCTTAAACTTAAGCCTGACAGGTGAGGCAGTGGAGTACTGGTATTGTAACCAGACTGATAATCCAGGTGCCAGTCTCATGATCTCTGGGCACAGGTGTAAATCAAACCATGGCAACTTGTGGAACTCAGATTCAGTTCATAAATGTGAATTAAAAACCCTGTCTTGGTAAAGATGTGCATGAAAGCATTTTTATTTTTTGCAAAAACCCATTTGGTTCACTAATGTCCTTTAGGAAAGGAAATCTGTCACTCTTACTTGGTCTATGTGTGTCTCCAGACCCACAGCAATGTGATTGACTCTTAAATGCACTCAGTTGTAACAAACCCCTACAACGCCTACAACAGGAATGAAACCTGACGGACCACCCAGCATTAACTGGACCCAGAAACGACAACAGCAAACTCAGCCCTGTTGACCCTGCAAAGTCCTTCTTACTTACGTCTGGGGGCTAGTGCCAAAATTGGGAGAGCTGTCTCACAGACTTGTCACACAACAGCCTGACATAGTCATCCTCACGGAATTATATGTTACAGTCAATGACCCAGACACCACCATCACAATCCCTGGATTTGTCCTGTCCCACCAGCTGTCATTAGGATATTAATGTATACAATATAATTGGAAATTATCTTCAAGTTGACTTGTAGTAGGGCCTGTGTCTGTGTGGGGGCAGTGTGTGTGTGTGTG
The DNA here is from genome assembly GCF_964194155.1 of Cetorhinus maximus. Lineage (NCBI taxonomy): Eukaryota > Metazoa > Chordata > Chondrichthyes > Lamniformes > Cetorhinidae > Cetorhinus > Cetorhinus maximus. The sequence continues at coordinate 737,089 of NC_135899.1, read as the reverse complement.
TCTTAATTGGATTAAACCCAGCTCGTCTGGGTGTTTTAATGTGTAGTAGCTTTGAGATGTTAAACAGTAAGGTAGAGGGTCCTTTTGCATGTTTGTTTTGTTATAACCCAGCAGTTTATAAAGGCTGAGTTATTTAAAATCCTGGAGGGAAACTTTAAATAACTGTCATAACCTATACTTTCAATTGGAATGTTTTGAGTTGCAGCCCTAATGTCAGGAATAAGACCACCAAGTCTTGAGAGGCTTTTATATCAAACTAAATGAAACATTTATTAATTTACAACAAATTAAACACACACATGGCTACAAATTACTACCATCATAACTTTTTAACAAATCCACAAATTAATCTCCATTAAGTCAACAATAACCAATAGACTTTAACAGACACCAGACAAAGCATTTTTCACTTTACGAATTCAAAATGAGGCTCCTTTCACTTTGGTTCCTGTGGAGACAATTGAGGGCTTACAGCTGCTTAGAGATTCCATGCCTCTGATCTGCACACACAGACTTCCTTCTGTTTTACCCAGCCTTCCCCTTTGAATGTAAATTCTCATTGTATCACCAGCCCCTTTGAACCCCTTTCATAGCACCAATTTTATTAGTAATATAAACATATTGCTTGATGTCTCATTGCTAGGTGCAAGATTTCACCCCCCCCTCTTGAATGCTCTATTCAACAAAATGCAAATGTACCCTCTACCTTACTGTTTACATCTCAAAACTTGTATACATCAAAACACACAGACTCACTGGTTTCAATCCAATTAGCACACTCACAGACTAAACCTTTACTTAAAAAAATAATTTCCAATAACATTATATACATTAATATCTCTTCCTGACAGTTAAATAAGCCATTCAAAGACTGGGGGTGAAACCTTGCATCTAGCTAGGAGACACCAAGCAAAATGTTTATATTACTAATAAAATTGCTGCTATGAAAGGGATTTTATCGTTAGAAGAGGTGGAGTTGAAAGGGCCTGGTGATACAACGAGAATTTACATTCAAAAGGAAGGGTAGGTATATACAGAAAAGGGTTTTGTGTGTGGTTCAGGGGCTTGTTAAATGTAAGCAGCCTGTAAGCCCACAACAGTCTTCCAAGGAAACAAATTAGTTACTCTGGTAGTAATTTGTAGATGTGTATGTGTTTAATTCATGTTAAATTAATAAATGTTCAATGTAATTTATGTAAAAACCTTGAGGCTTGGTGGTTCCATTTCTGAATTCAGAGTTGCAGCTCAAACATACCAATGGGAAATATCGGTTATGACAATTGGTTAAAGTTTCCTTCAGGGATTTTAAATAACTCAGCCTTTACCAACTGCTGTGTCATAACAGCAGCGGAGGTGGCAGCACAGCAGTATACAGTGTGGAGAGAGCTGCCCTGGGAGTCCTCAGCATCGACTCTGGACCCCATGAAGTCTCTAAACATCAGGTCAGACCTGGGAAGGAGACCTCGTGCTGAACACCATGTACCGCCCTCCCTCAGCTGATAAACCAGTGCTTCCTCCATGTTGAAGACCACTTGGAGGAAGCACTAAGTTTGGAAAGTCCTCGTTTTTTTTTTAGGAGGGCTTTCAGTTTAAAGACCTCTCTTTCAGCCTCCCGATTTGACGGTGGGTGCCTCAGGGAGCTGCCGCAGTGGTAGAAGCTACATGTGGTGGGAAGTATGTGAAGTACAATCTCATCTGGGATGCCGTGGTCTGCGAACATCTCTTGCAGTGCTTTCATTGCCGCACCTGTGGTAGGTTTATGTTGTTGCTTCACCTCAACCTTTCTGGAGAAGTACTCCATCCCTATAAGGAACAATTTGCTGTGGAAGATGAACAGGTCAACACCCAGCATCTCCCATGGTTTGGTAGGGAATTGTATGGATGAGGGCCTTTCTTTGGTCCTGCCTGTGCAACACACACAACCGGCACGGTTTAATGGTCTCTTCAATCGCCTTGGACATGCCTGGTCATTGAGTCATGGACTCTTAGAATCTTTACAGTGCAGAAAGAGGCCATTTGTCCCATCGAGTCTGCACTGGCTCACTGAAAGAGCATTCTACCTAATCCCACCCCCTGCCTTATCCCCGTAACCTTGCACATTCTCTCTTTTCAGGTAGCAATCCAATTCCCTTTTCAATACCTCGATCAAACCTGCCTCCACCACCCTTCCGGGAAGTTTGTTCCAGACTCCAACCATCCTCTGGGTGAAAAAACCTTTCCTCACATCACATTTACTCCTTTTGCCAATTATTTTGAATCTGTGCCCTCTGGTTCTTGGTGTTCCCTTGAGTGGGAACAGTTTCTTACTATTTACCCTGTCCATACCCCTCAGGATCTTGAATACCTCTATCAAGTCTCCTCTCAGCCTTCTTTTCTCCAAGGAAAACAGTCCCAACCTCTCCAATCTATACTCATAGCTACAGTTCTTTATTCTGGGAATCATTCTTGTGAATCTCCTCTGTACTCTCTCCAAAGCCTTCACATCCTTCCTCAAGTATGGCACCCAGAACTGGACACAGTACTCCAGATGAGGAGTTCAACATGACCTCTTTACTCTTGTACTCAATACCCCTATTAATAAACCCTAGGGTACCATATGCTTTATTAACTGCTCTCTCAACATGCCCTGCCATCTTCAATGACCGATGTACATATACTGAGGTCGCTCTGTTCCTGCACCTCCTTTCGAAGCTCTCCCTTTATTTTATACTGTCTCACCATATCTTTCCTGCCAAAATGAATCATCTCACACTTCTCTGCATTGGGCAGACATGTGGCAGATGAAGTCAATCCACCAACAAGTCTAAAAGCAAAATACTGCGGATGCTGGAAATCTAGAACAAAAACAAAAATACCTGGAAAAACTCAGCAGGTCTGACAGCATCTGCAGAGAGGGATACAGTTGACGTTTCGAGTCCATATGACCCTTCATCAGAACTAAGACATATACAAATGTGATGAAATACAAGCTGGTAGAGGGGGTGGGACAGGAGAGCTCGATAGGGGGCCAGTGATAGGTGGAGGCAAAGAAGAGATTGCCAAAGATGTCCCAGACAAAAGGACAAAGGGGTGTTGATGGTGGTGATATTATCTAAAGGATGTGCTAATGGGGACATTAAGGGTAGCAAGCAGGACAAGCTAGTGGCAGATGGCCCTAGTGGGGGTGGGGTGGGGGAAAGGGATCGAAATGGGCTGAAAGGCGGAGATGAAACAATAGATCAAAATAAATTTAAAAATAGGGAAAAGAAAAACTATATAGTTGTAAAAATGTTTAAATTATTGGAAAAAAGGGGGATCAGAAAGGGGGTGGGGATGGAGGAGAGAGTTCATGATCTCAACTTTCAGATCATGAACTCTCTCCTCCATCCCCACCCCCTTTTGAAAAGTCAACTGTATCCCTCTCCGCAGATGCTGTCAGACCTGCTGAGTTTTTCCAGGTATTTTTGTTTTTGTTCACCAACAAGTCTATGTCCTTTTCAAGGTCAAGACTATCCCCATCACAGTTGACAATATTTCCAAACTTTGCATCATTTACAAATTTTGAAATCATGCCCTGAACATCACAGTCTAGGTCATTAATGTATATCAGGAAGAGCAAGGATCCCAACACTGACCCCTGGCAAACTCTACTTACAAACCTTCCTCCAATCTGAAAAACAACCATTTATCGCTACTCTCTATTTCCTGTCATTCAGCCAATTCCTTATCCAAGTGCCTACTTTCCCTTTTACTCCATGAGCTAGAATTTTGCTCACAAGTCTGTTGTGTGGCACTGTATCAAATGCTTTTTGAAAATCCATATCCACCACGTGAACAGCGTTTCCTTTAACAACCTTCTCTGTTAGCTCCTCAGAAAACCCCAGCAAGTTAGTGAAAGATGATTTTCCCTTGATGAATCCATCCTGGCTTTCCTTAACTATCCCACACTTGTCTAAGTGATTATTGATTTTATCCTGCACTCTAGTTTCTAGAAGTTTCCCTACCACTGAGGTCAAACTGACTGGTCTATAGTTGCCAGCTTTATCTTTGCATCCCTTTTTGTCAAAGGTGTAACATTTGGGAAAAAAGGATAGAAAATGGGATAGAATGGAGGGGACCTGAAACATTATTTCCCTCTCCTCTGTCAGACTTTATGATACAATGGTCACTGTCCCTTACATGGTCTCCCACTGATATTAGATCCACTTGGGCCAACTCATTCCTCAGAACGAGGTCTAACAGTGCCCGCCTTCTCGTTGGATCAGAAACATACTGCTGCAGAAAATGATCTTGAATACATTCCAGGAACTCTTGCCCCTCTTGTCCCTTTGCACTATTCCAATCCAGGTCTGCTTTTGGATAATTGAAGTTCCCCATTATAATTATTCTATAACTCTTGCACCTCCCTGTAATTTCTTTGCAAATTTGTTCCTCCACACCCCTTCCACTAGCTGGTGGTCTATATGCTATACCAATCAATGATAATGTACCTTCCCCATCCCTCACCTCTAGCCAGAGAGATTCTGTCCCTGACCTCTCTGGAACATCCTCTCTCTCTCCAGATCTTTAACCAATACTGCCACTGTCCCCACCTTTTCTTCCTTTCCCATCTCTCCTAAACACCTTGTACCCAGGAATATTTAACACCCAATCCTGCCCTTCTTTGAGCTAGGTCTCTGTTACAGCAATAATATCATAATTCCATTTGTCAACCTGTGCATGCAGTTCACCAATCTTATTAACCACACTCCGAGCATTCACATAAATGTACATTAGCCCTGATTTAGGCTTTTTCACTTTCTTCCTTGCCCTAACCCCATCGAATGACTTACTATAGCCGACTCTGGTTCTGTCAAACTCTCCAAGTATCCTATCTACCTTGAGACTACTCTCTGATATATCCTCATTATCAGTTGATACTTCTCTACTTCCCACTACCAGATTTTCTCCTTTCCTCTGAATTTCCGCCCAGGTTCTCATTCCCCCTGTCAATCTAGTTTAAAGTCTCCCCAACAGCATTAGCAAACCCCCCCTGTGAGGACACTAGTCCCAGTCCTGTTAAGGTGTAGCCCGTCCTTCTTGTACAGGTCCCATCTGCCCCAGGACCGATCCCAATGCCTCAAAAATCTAAAGCCCTCCCTCCTACTCCATTTCTCCAGCCACGTGCTGAACTGCTCAATCTTCCTATTCTTATGCTCACTAGCACATGGCACTGGGGGCAACCCTGAGATTACTGCTCTTGATTTTTAATTCCCTTCTTAACTCCCTAAAATCTGCTTTCAGAACCTTGACCCTTTTCCTATGATATCATTGGTCCAAATGTGGACCATGACCTCTGGTTGCTCGCCCACTCCCAAGAGACTGTCCTACAGCTGCTCTGTGACATCCTTGACCCTGAAACCAGGGAGGCAACATACCATCCTGGAGTCATGTTGACGGCCACAGAAACGCTTGTCTGATCTTCTAACTGTGGAATCCCCTGCTACTATCGCACTTCCAGTTTTTGTCCTCCCCTCCCATGCAGATGAGACACCTGTGGTAGCATGGGCTTGGGTCTTGCTACAGTCCTCTGAGGAACCATCTCGCTCACCAGTATCCAAAATGGAAAAGCAGTTAGAGAGCGAGATAGCCTCAGAGAGATTCCTACACTATCTGCTGTTCATGAATTCTCGCTGCTCTCTCCCTCTCGTGCCCTTTATGAAGATTCGCTGCTCTCTCCCTCTCGTGCCCTTTATGAAGATTCGCTGCACTCTCCCTCTTGTGCCCTTTATGAAGATTCGCTGCTCTCTCCCTCTCGTGCTCTTTATGAAGTCTCGCTGCTCTCTCCCTCTCGTGCTCTTTGTGAAGTCTCGCTGCTCTCTCCCTCTCATCCTGTTTATGAAGCCTCGCTGCTCTCTCCCTCTCGTGCTGTTTATGAAGTCTCGCTGCTCTCTCCCTCTCCTGGTCTTTATGAAGTCTCGCTGCTCTCTCCCTCTCGTGCTGTTTATGAAGTCTCGCTGCTCTCTCCCTCTCGTGCTCTTTATGAAGTCTCGCTGCTCTCTCCCTCTCGTGCTCTTTATGAAGTCTCGCTGCTCTCTCCCTCTCGTGCTCCTTATGATGTCTTGCACTTCACATTGCCCATGTGGCCCAGGTAATTTACTGGATGACCTTTGGGGCAGGGTGTCTGTGATGACCAGTGGCTCATTCTACACCCGGAACTCATCTATAGTCATAAAGTGTTTTTGTTGTTTGAACCATGTTTTGATGGTTCCTCCGTTTGCTGTCTGCTGAGCTCTTCCTTGTTGGCAGTATCTGCGGATGTGTACACACACCTCATCGTCCCTTTGTTCCTGAGCACCTGCGGATGTGTACACACCCGTCATCGTCCATTTGTTTTTGAGTATCTGCGGATGTGTACACACACCTCATCATCCGTTGGTTCCTGTGTATCTGCAGGTGTGTACACACACCTCATCGTCCGTTTGTTCCTGAGTATCTGCGTATGTGTGCACACACCTCATCGTTCATTGTTCCTGAGTATCTGCGGATGTGTGCACACACCTCATCGTTCATTGTTCCTGAGTATCTGCGGATGTGTGCACACACCTCATCATTCATTGTTCCTGAGTATCTGCGGATGTGTGCACACACCTCATCGTTCATTGTTCCTGAGTATCTGCGGATGTGTGCACACACCTCATCATTCATTGTTCCTGAGTATCTGCGGATGTGTGCACACATCTCATCGTTCATTGTTCCTGAGTATCTGCGTATGTGTGCACACTCCTCATCATTCATTGTTCCTGAGTATCTGCGTATGTGTGCACACTCCTCATCGTTCATTGTTCCTGAGTATCTGCGGATGTGTGCACACACCTCATCGTTCATTGTTCCTGAGTATCTGCGTATGTGTGCACACACCTCATCGTCCGTTTGTTCCTGAGTATCTATGGATGTGTGAACACACCTCTTCGTCCGTTTGTTCCTGAGTATCTGTGGATGTGTGCACACTCCTCATCGTTCGTTTGTTACTTAGTATCTATGGATGTGCGCACACACCTCATCGTCCGTTTGTTCCTGAGTATCTGCGGGTGTGTGCACACCCCTCATCGTTTGTTTGTTCCCGAGTATCTGCGGGTGTGTGCACACTCCTCATCATTTGTTTGTTTCTGAGTATCTGCGGATGTGTGCACACTCCTCATCGTCCGTTTGTTCCTGAGTATCTGCGGATGTGTACACACCCCTCTTCGTCTGTTTGTTTTTGTGTATCTGCGGGTGTGTGCACAACTCCTCATCGTCCGTTTGTTCCTGAGTATCTGCGGATGTGTACACACCCCTCTTCGTCTGTTTGTTTTTGTGTATCTGCGGGTGTGTGCACACTCCTCATCGTCCGTTTGTTCCTGTGTATCTGCGGGTGTGTGCACACCCCTCATCGTTCATTTGTTCCTGATCATCTGAGGACGTGTACACACCCCTCTTCATTTGTTTGTTCCTGATCATCTGAGGACATGTACACACCCCTCATCGTTCGTTTGTTCCTGATCATCTGAGGACATGTACACACCCCTCTTCGTTTGTTTGTTCCCGAGTATCTGCTAGTGTGTGCACACTCCTCATTGTCCGTTTGTTCCTGTGTATCTGCGGATGTGTGCACACTCCTCATTGTCCGTTTGTTCCCGAGTATCTGCGGATGTGTACACACCCCTCATTGTCCGTTTGTTCCTGAGTATCTGCGGATGTGTACACACCCCTCATCGACCATTTGTTCCTGGTGGATCTGTTGGAGTTTACTTGTACTTTCTGATGGTTGTCTCCTTCTCAACTCGTCCAGTTGTTTGATGAGATTGACGACATGTTTTGTTTGGAACCCCACTGCCACCCTTGAGTCCATGTGGTCTGGTTTTTAACCCTAGATCTCTACCAACTCATCAGCAAACCTCATGAAGAAGAATCACCTTTGCAAGATCCTTCTCCTCCACTAAGTAGACTAGTGTCGTGTGGTCTGTTTCGACTGTAACCGTGAGGCCGGTGATATGGCCTGGTAATGTCTCACCTGCCCAGCTGACTGCGAGGGCTTTGTTTTCTACAGCGATGTACTTTGTCCCCGTGCCTGACAGCTGTCTGGATGTGTTGTAAGCCGGTCAGCAGTTTGCATCCAGTTGTTGGAAGAGGATCGCTGCCAGGCTTGTGGACAGAGCATGGCTAGTTATGGTAGTGGGCCGGGCTGTGTCGCAGTGGGTCAGATTGTCAGTGCAGAGCGGCATCACCTGATATGAGTGAATGCTTGCTCTTAATGTCAGCCCCTCTACCATGTTTGGTCTTTCTAAAGTAGATGCCTCAAGGGTTCTGCAGTCTCTGCCAACTTTGGTACAAGTTTTGCCAACTTTTTTGTCATCCGCAAGAATTGTTGGAGGTCTGGAATTGAGGATGGTGTTGGGAAGTTGCCGAAAGCCTTGGTTTTGCCTGGGTCTGCCCTGATGTCTTTATTGCTGACAATGTGGCCCAGGAATCAGACTAATATTTTGGTGAACTCACATTTCTCATTCCTGGTCAGCCCTGCTTCCTGCAGATGCTGTAAGACTGCTGTGTGTCTCTTGTCACGTTCTCCGGCACTGCACCATCAACCAACACCTACTACTTGCATATCTCTGATATGTGGATGATACATTTGCTATATTTAAATCTGCAGCTGCATGTAATAATTTCCTTATATGTTTTAATGGGCTCCATCCTGCACTCAAATTCACCTTTGAAATGGAGCAGTTAAATGAACTCCCCTTCCTTGACATACTAGTTGAGAAATCAGCCAGGGGATTTTCTACCACGGTTTACCGCAAGTCTCCCTTCACTGGTCAATACACACGCTGGGATTCTCACAGTCCCTCACACTATATGATTGGTCTCATAGGGTTAAAATAGGGCCCGAGCCTTTCGCTCACCATATATGCTTGATGCTGAAATAGGCACATCAAAGACATCCTGTGGGATAATGGCTACCCTGATCAGATCATTCATGCTGTATATCTCACAAACTCATGAACAGGCACAAAGCTGTCACTTGTGGCCCTGAAAAATGTCCAGTCTACCACAGATTACCCTGGAAGGGTAAGATATCTTAAAAATGTGAGCAACAGGTGAAGCTAGCTGTTTCACGCTGCTACTATGCAGTAGCAACAGGAGTGGGTATTCACCACTAACAGGATGCTGCTGTCAAGCCAAAAAGACGTTCTGCCTATCACACAAATGAATGATGTGGTATATGAATTTCAGTGTCAGTGTGATGCTGGGTATGTAGACCATATGTCCCAAAGACTGGTGGATCATATCAAACAGCAGGTCCCAGACACTGTGCACAACGGGCAAGGTACAGACCTGTACCCAACCAGCCTGTGCTTACAAAACTCAAAACACAGTGTCCCACATTAGGTGTAATTCCGCGATTGGACAACATTTGCTAAATAATCCTCTGTGTGCTAAGAATTACGCTGACAACCAATTTAAGATTGTTAGTTGGGCTCGCAGTGTGGTGCATTTCCGTGTACTGGAAGCTACATATATTAATACACGGGGCCCTGTTCTTTGCAGACAGAAAGAACATGTACACACATTGTTCCTGTTTCAGCGAAACAAAATCAGTGACAGCCATTCGCTGACTCATTCCTCAGGGCAATGCCTTGACCAATCAGGGTCAAGCTGCCTGGTTTAAATTTCAAACAATTCTTGCCAGTTAATTGTCAGTCATCATTAACTGGTGCATTCTCTATAGCAATGCTTCTGCCAATCAGAGTCCACTTGCCAACCAATCAGCACTCGCTTCTCATACAGTATAAAGTTGTTACTTCCCCTGACATTAGCATTTGCCCTGATGAGTGCAAGATGAAAAGCTTCATCAAAATGTCTTTTTCAGCAATACTCAAGGTCTGTACTATCAAACAATGGCTTATAATTAAATTAATTAACATAAAGTAAGGATGGCAGTGCAGGTGATATGCCTGACAGTTAACTGTTTGAAAAGAGCATTGTAGGGAATGAAACTTCAATGTGGTTAGAAATAAGGAAAGGTAAGAGGTCACTTGCAGGAGTAATTTATAGGCCCTCTGGCAATAGTTCCACTGTAGGACAAAGTATACAGGAAGAAATAAATGGGGTAAGAAATGAAACAGACCCAACAGATTAGAAAATAGCAAATGTAACACCTTTATTGAAGAAAGGAGGGAGACAGAATGCTGGAAGTTATAGACTTGTTAGCCTAATATCTGCCATAAAGAAATTGCTGGAATCCACTATTAAGGTGATTATAGCAGGAAATTTGGAAAATGATAAAGGAATCAGACAGTCAACATGGTTTTGTGAAAAGGAAATCGCGTTCCACTAATTTATTTGATTTTTTTTGAGGATGTAACAAACAAGCTAGAGGAACCTACTGATTTGGTATTACTTAGATTTCTAAAAAGGTGTTTGATAGGACGGCACATCAAAGGTTACTACAAAAATTAAAATCATGGTGGAGGGGTGAACGTAGGATTGGTTAGCTAACAGGAAACAGTAGGGATAAATGAGTCATTTTCATATTGGCAAGCTGTAACTAGAGATCAGTGCTGGGGCCTCAACCACATCAATGACTTGAATGAAGGGAGTGAATGTCTGGTGACTAAATTTGCCGATGACACCAAGGTCGGTAGGAAAGTAAGTTGTCAAGAAGAATAAAAACTCTAGAAAGGGGCGTAGGTAGGTTAAGTGAGCGGCACAATTTGGCAGATGGAGTATAATGTGGAAAAATGTGAACTTGCCCTGGAAGGAAGGAAGAATAGAAAAACAGTATACTATTTAAATGGAGCAAGATTACAGATCTCCCTGGTACGGAGGGATCTGGGAGTCCTGGTACATGAATCACAAGAAGTTAGTATGCAAGTGCAGCAAGTGATCAGGGAAACAATAGGATTATTGTGATTTATTGCAAGAGGAATGGAATATATGTTATGATGTGACAAGTGATATGTGCCAGGCAAACCAAATTTACAAGGGAAACTTGGCCAGGCTACCGCAATTTGTATTTATTATGAGAAGATGTGTGCACTAAATTCAGAAGTAGAGTCGACTAAGAGATTTAAAAAATCCATTAAAGCATTTATTCTCAAAAGAAAAGATTTCAAGAACACATAAGATTACTGTTACTTAATATTATAACAAATCCCAAAACTGCTAATTAACCTGACTCCCAACGACACACCCCCTTTAAGCCAACAGTCCAAAATAGATTTTTAATTTAAATAGCAAGCCAGTAAATTTACTACAGCACCCACTCGACAGTGGAATTCCAAAAGCTTTTCTCCAACTTTGGTTACTGGACACAGCAGACTTTTACAAATACGGCAGGAGGCTTCCCCAAAGCTGTTTCACACACTCCTTTTAGTTATTAGAGCTCCCAACATCACCCTCCTTCATTTGTTATATATGTTTCTCTCTCTTTAATCTGTAAATCCCACTGTTCTATGATAATCTTTCATGTTGCCAACATGGTCAATGCCTTTTGAGAAAAATAAACATAATAACCTTGCCCTATTTATCTTGTTAGTTGTAAACATCCAATCATCTCTTTGAAACGCAAATAATCCCTTCACTTATCTGAAGATGCAAAGTTCCTTCACATCGTACATGCTAAGCTCTCGTCCATGTTTATTCATTAGCATTTCAAATGACTTTTTACCCTAACTTCTTTTGATAATTTCAAGCTTGCAGTCTATCTGACTCTAATTTAATTAAATCACACAGACAGAACCATCTACACTCACCCACAAACCTACTTTACAACAAACCACAATAATATTATGAAAATTATTACAGTTTTGTGACATATGAAATCAGGGAAGGTTCACTGGCCATGCAGGCTGTATATAATCACATTAGAAACTGGGCAGGGAAGGTTCACTGGCCATGCAGGCTGTATATAATCACATTAGAAACTGGACAGGGAAGGTTCACTGGCCATGCAGGCTGTATATAATCACATTAGAAACTGGACAGGGAAGGTTCACTGGCCATGCAGGCTGTATATAATCACATTAGAAACTGGACAGGGAAGGTTCACTGGCCATGCAGGCTGTATATAATCACATTAGAAACTGGACAGGGAAGGTTCACTGGCCATGCAGGCTGTATATAATCACTTTAGAAACTGGACAGGGAAGGTTCACTGGCCATGCAGGCTGTATATAATCACATTAGAAACTGGACAGGGAAGGTTCACTGGCCATGCAGGCTGTATATAATCGCATTAGAAACTGGACAGGGAAGGTTCACTGGCCATGCAGGCTGTATATAATCGCATTAGAAACTGGACAGGGAAGGTTCACTGGCCATGCAGGCTGTATATAATCACATTAGAAACTGGACAGGGAAGGTTCACTGGCCATGCAGGCTGTATATAATCACATTAGAAACTGGACAGGGAAGGTTCACTGGCCATGCAGGCTGTATATAATCACATTAGAAACTGGACAGGGAAGGTTCACTGGCCATGCAGGCTGTATATAATCGCATTAGAAACTGGGTAGGGAAGGTTCACTGGCCATGCAGGCTGTATATAATCACATTAGAAACTGGGCAGGGAAGGTTCACTGGCCATGCAGGCTGTATATAATTGCATTAGAAACTGGACAGGGAAGGTTCACTGGCCATGCAGGCTGTATATATTCGCATTAGAAACTGGGCAGGGAAGGTTCACTGGCCATGCAGGCTGTATATAATCGCATTAGAAACTGGACAGGGAAGGTTCACTGGCCATGCAGGCTGTATATAATCACATTAGAAACTGGACAGGGAAGGTTCACTGGTCATGCAGGCTGTATATAATCGCATTAGAAACTGGACAGGGAAGGTTCACTGGCCATGCAGGCTGTATATAATCGCATTAGAAACTGGACAGGGAAGGTTCACTGGACTCATTCCTGGGATGAGGGGCTTATCTTATGAAGAAAGGTTGGTCAGGTTGGGCCTGTATCCATTGGAGTTTAGAAGAATGAGAGGTGATCTGATTGAAACACATAATAATCTGAGGGGACTGGATAGGTTGAATATCTGCAGGATGTTTCCACTTGTATGTGATATAGAACCAGGGGCACAGTTTAGAAATAAGATGTCACCTTTTTAAGACAGAGATGAGGAGAGATTTTTTTCTGTCAGAGGGTCATTAGTTTGTGGAATTCTCTTCCCCAGAGAGCAGTAGAGGCTGGGTCATTGAATTTATTCAAATGGCAGAGCAGACTTGAAGAGTTGAATGACCTGACTGTTCCTAAGTCCTATGTTGTTAAGTTAAGGCGGTGGATGTGGTGTCAGTCAAGTGGGGCTGTTTAGTCCTGGATGGTGTAGATCTTCTTCAGTGTTGTGGGAGCTGCACTTGGACTGTCTGGAGCTCCTGTCTCCTCATCCTCTCCCTGCTTCCTGAATTGGGTAACCTACGTCTCCCATTCAACTTCGAGTCTGGAGTCTCCAAATGCGCCGTCCGAATTACACTCCAATAATTGGAGCACAGGGAGAAAGATGCATTTCTTCTCCCCCTCAACATGTCTCTCTTGCTTTCTCTCTTCCCTGTTTTCCCCTCTCTATGTCATCATCTCTCCTTTCCACGTTCCTACTGCCCACTTCCTATCTCTCACTCCCCAATCCCTTGTTCCCTCTCCCTCATTTCCACTCCCACAATCCCACGGTCCCTCACTTCCTCCCTCTCATTCAGTACATCTCACCATCTCTCCTTCACAATTGCTTCACAAAATGACCCCACCTATTCTCTCTCTCTCTCTCTTTTAAGGTTTTGACAACTAAAACAAAGTGTTGAGCAGTGGGGAAGGAGGTGGAGAGTTGAACCCATTGGATGGGCAGCAGAGACATGATAACGCCCCGGCCCTCTCTGTGGTGCTCTGACCTTTCTAAACTGTTAAAAACCAAGCTGCTGAATCCAAATTCTTTCATTCTTTCTCTCTCACAAATCCACGTTGTTAATTTTACTTAGTAAGAGTTTCGAATTTGCCTTCCAACTAAAAGCAGAAGAAATTGTCCCTCAAACATTGGGCTGTAATATCCTCAGTGCACCAGTCAGCATCGGACCTCGGGGGGGAGGAGATAGGGTGGTGGAGCCTCGGAGGGTGTCGGACGAAAGAGGGGAGGGGAGAGGGGTGAGGGTGCTCTGCTCTGTCCCTCACAGATTCACTCTGCTCCGTCCCTCACAGATTCACTCTGCTCCGTCCCTCACAGATTCACTCTGCTCCGTCCCTCACAGATTCACTCTGCTCCGTCCCTCACACATTCACTCTGCTCCGTCCCTCACACATTCACTCTGCTCCGTCCCTCACACATTCACTCTGCTCCGTCCCTCACACATTCACTCTGCTCCGTCCCTCACACATTCACTCTGCTCCGTCCCTCACACATTCACTCTGCTCCGTCCCTCACACATTCACTCTGCTCCGTCCCTCACACATTCACTCTGCTCCGTCCCTCACACATTCACTCTGCTCCGTCCCTCACACATTCACTCTGCTCCGTCCCTCACACATTCACTCTGCTCCGTCCCTCACACATTCACTCTGCTCCGTCCCTCACACATTCACTCTGCTCCGTCCCTCACACATTCACTCTGCTCCGTCCCTCACACATTCACTCTGCTCCGTCCCTCACACATTCACTCTGCTCCGTCCCTCACACATTCACTCTGCTCCGTCCCTCACACATTCACTCTGCTCCGTCCCTCACACATTCACTCTGCTCCGTCCCTCACACATTCACTCTGCTCCGTCCCTCACACATTCACTCTGCTCCGTCCCTCACACATTCACTCTGCTCCGTCCCTCACACATTCACTCTGCTCCGTCCCTCACACATTCACTCTGTGCTCTCCCTCACACATGCTGTCTGCGCTGTTCTTCTGACCTTTAGCCTATAATTTCCTCCCTGTCTGAATTTAGTTCAGTCTCACATGCCTGACTCAAACAATGGGCTATAAGTGTAGAGTTTGTGAGGGACTGATGCCTTTACGTTACACCTTTAATTCATGCTTTGTTGAGAAAGATACATTTACTGGTTTAATATAATTATTGGATTGTGAATTATATCATTTTATTTTTTTAGCAAACATCATCCTTTTGATGTTTGCAGCTGTGACTGAGGCATTTTGCATTGTAAACTGTGAAAGGCCAATGGCCGCATGATATAATCAGCATTAATTCGCTGTTTCTCTGTATTCGTGTGAACATAGGAAGTTATCTTGGATGAAGCTGGTACAACATATTTTGATTGGCAAGCCTGAGGGTGAACTCAGGCTGGCCAATGGCAGAGATAGTCGGAGCATGCAGGCATAGGGCTTTTCACATCAGTTCGATAGATCTTGAGGTTGATTGTTGGAAGTGGTATGCGGTGTTGTGGCAGTACCTTTCCCTTTCTCAGTTTCCATTTCATCCAGCCAATGGGTTAAGATACTAACTTTTCGAGTAAGTGAGTCTTGGTAGGAACCTGCTGGCAGAATGCTGTGTTAAAGGCTTTAACAGCAACAAGTCAGACTTTTACTCATGGGTCTATTTTTTCTCACAGAATTTTTGTCCACACCCCTGATTGTTCAAGATCCAACCTACATCGCCAGCCATGTTCAGCTCAGCTGCATTGTGAGGAACGGAAGACCCCTTCAAATTCTCTGGCAGAAAGAGAACAAGCCGATTACTAACAGTTCACTCTACACCCTGGCATCTGACAACAGCACACTATCCATTCGCAACGTAGCCAAAGTACACTGTGGCTTTTATACATGTACAGTCCTGAATGACATCAGCCAGCGGAACATTTCACACTTTCTCTATGTCCACGGTAGGTTTTAAAACAACCTGGTAGTGCTGATGGATTATTGAATGGGGGGTTTTGATAACTGCATGGCTGAATATTCATTTTGTAGCAATAATGGGAGAGTTTCCATGTGCCATTCATTTTGCCTGTGACTTGCTGATATGTTAAACATGTTCTGCGTGTCACACTTGAGCCACATTTGCTATACTAATGGCCTGAGTTGTCAAGGGACTGAGTACGTTTGTCAGCCTCAGTGAAAGGACTGGAGTTGGAAGTTGAATTGCTGAGGTTGCTGTCTCCCTGCCCGAGCTGGGGAACTAGACAATCAGCGTCCTCCATACACGCCTGGGCCACAACTAGGTTTATGCTTCATTGTTATGACTATTGTCCGGATTCAATTGGTGGGCCATTTCGATATTTTCAATAATAAATACTGTGACTTGCTGAGATTTGAATACATGGTCATTACATTTTGAGGCACTGTTTGTCCAAAGTGATCCAGTCACTAGTACTGCTTATTCCCCTTTTAAACTATTAAAACTTGCAACACTTCACTGAGGTAACCAGGGATAAGAAGTTGAGCTGCAGTTTTCTGTTCAAACTGCTCCATAAT
Organism: Cetorhinus maximus; assembly: GCF_964194155.1. Classification (NCBI taxonomy): domain Eukaryota; kingdom Metazoa; phylum Chordata; class Chondrichthyes; order Lamniformes; family Cetorhinidae; genus Cetorhinus; species Cetorhinus maximus. The sequence continues at coordinate 720,690 of NC_135899.1, read as the reverse complement.
GTGACTGAAGTTAAAAGCACAGGTCATCAGTTCGGAATGAGACACAGATACTTTATTTTGGCCACACCAGCATCCTCCATCCTTGACTTATTGCAACCTCAGTATGTAGACGTGAACAATAAGCCTTGTCGGATACCCCAGTCTCATTCAGCTGCCCTCTTGGAAAGCTCTGTCCCACTCATTGCAGTAAAGGTGCCTTTAGCTCGTTTTTGTTTCACACTGCCTCTCTCTCTCTCTCGGAATTCTCCAATATCAGGCGGCTCCTGGGTATTACCAGGAGTCTTTCTCATACCCTCTCCAGATGGCTAGACTCGGGGATAAAATAAAAACCTTAGTCCCTGCCTCTCCTCTCAGGGAGATTTCCCATGGCCCACCTGATCTTGTTCCATTGCCCTCCCTGGTTTCTAATCACAGTTTTCTACTGACTGCCATAAGACCCAAACCCTGAGTTTCTCCTGAGGATATGCTCCTGCCTTTCCTTCCTCAGTCTCTGCATTGACCTTCTCATCCTCAGCCATTTCAATCTCTTTCTCAGCTCTCACTGGAAATAGGAGCAGGGGTAGACTACACGGCCCATCGATCCTGCTTCGCCATTCAATACCATCATAGCTGAGGCTTCAACTCCATTTTCCTCCCACTCCCCATATCCCTTCATTCCCTGAGAGACCAAAAACCTGTCCATCCCAGCCTGAAATGTCTTCAGTGATGGAGCATCCACAACCCTCCGGGGTAGAGAATTCCAAAGATTCACAAACCCTTTGAGTGAAGAAATTTCTCCTCACCTCAGTCCTAAATGATCGCCCCTTATCCTGAGACTGAGCCCCCGTGTTTTAGATTCTCCGACCAGGGGAAACAATCTCTCAGCGTCCACCCCGTCAAACCCCTTCAGAATTTTGTGTGTTTCAATGAGATCGACTCTCATTCTTCTAAACTCCAGGGATTATAAACCCAATTTACTCAGCCTGTCATCATAGGACAGGCCAAGGACCAATCGAGTGAACCTTTGCTGTACCACCTCCAGTGATGCATATCTTTTCTTAAATGTGGAGACCAATTTTGCACATCAGGTGCGCTCCCATCAAAGCCCTGCACAATTTTAACCTGACATCTTTATCTTGTATTTCCACTGCAATGAAAGCCAACATGCTGTTTGCCTTCCTCATTGCTCTCTGTCCCTGCATTGCTAACTTTTGGCATTCCTTGTATGAGCACACTCCAGTCCCTCTGAATATCAGCATTTACAAGTTTCACACCTTTTAGAAATATTCTGCTTTTTTATTCTTTTTTGAAAAAATTATATTCTTTTATTTTTATTCTTACAACCAGAGTGAATAACCTCACACTTCCCCACGTTATATTCCACCTGCCAGCTCACTTATTCTGTCTATGCCTCTTGCAGCCTCCTGCATTTTAACCCCATTCTCACTAAACTGTTGACCTGCCTTTCCTGGACCCCATGCTGGCTGATATTATAAATGGTTCTCTCCCTTTTAAAACCATTAGCCATTTCTTGAATAAACTTGATTTCAATCCCTCGGTCCTTGCAAACGACCACCCATCTGCAATCCCCCTTCGGTTAACTGGCCTACGTTTTTCTTTTGCAGAGAAGAGAGCCACGTTGCTGAAGCTTTCATCTTGTAATCGTCAGGACAAATGCAAGAATGCCAAATTCCAATTAATACTACAGGAGAAAAGGGTGCTGACTGGTTGGAAAGTCTAACACCCACCCCCTCAACACCCATGCCACTTCATACTCTCATGTTACCTCCATGTCACCTCATACCCCATATTCTCCATGCTACTTCCATAGCTATTCACCAAGTATTCACTATGGGCAGATCACCTCAGAAGACATGCAGAGATGAAAAAAAAAGCTTCTAACAATTTAAGAGAGCTCTCACTCATACAGACCTGAGCCAGAAAAAAAACTCTCAACGATGAAACCCATTCAAAGATTTTAAATCCCCTTAAGTGGTCAATCTGTTATAAAAACAAAATACTTCAATTGAACAATCACGCCAAAGACAGCCTATCCTTTAATTGCCTCTTAAAACTGTCAATCAAAATGTGAACTCAGTCCTCGACCCAGCTGAGATAAGTGCTTTTTGAGCTTTTGAAACTCAGCCAAATACTCATGATGAGTGCAGCTCTAATAACAGCCCTTGGAAAGTGTCAACAATGAACTCTTGGGTTGCTTGGGTTTATAGCCTGCATGGTTCATGCCCCCTTCCACATGGTGGTAAAAATGGGATTCCTGGAAATGGGGGCAGGACTTCCACATCTGGGTCCCGCCCACCATTTTCAAAGGCCTCCAGAACTGGCTTGACTCCATGAAATACCAACCCTATGTGTCTATTTAAAAAGCCCTGGAAAACCCAGGCCTAATTAACCACTTTCTCAACCTGCCCTGGATCATTAATGACTTATCCACATAAACCCCCAGGTCTCTCTGCTCCTGCTTTAGAATTTTACCCTTCACTTTATATTGCCTTTCCTCCATATTCTTTGTGAAATGTATCACTTCACATTTCTCAGTGTTTTTTATATTTAATCATGGAATGTGGGTGTCACTGGCAAGGCTAATAGCCTGTACTCTTCTCCACCGATGCTGCCAAACCTGCTGAGTTTTTCCAGGTATTTCTGTTTCTGTTTTTGTTAAGGCTAATTGATTGTCCATCTCCGATTGTCCTTGAGAAGGTGATGGTGAGCCACCTTCTTGAACAACAGCAGAAGTAGCAGTTTGGTCCAACTAAATGATTCCTAGGCCATTTCAGAGAGCAGTTAAGAGTCAACCACATTGTCATGGATCTGAAATCACAGGTTAGGAAGACCACATAAGGACAGATTTCCTTCCCTAATAGATATTAATGAATCAGATGGGTTATTATGACAATCCAGTATTTTCATCATTAACACCAGTGATGCTATTTTTTGTTCCAGATCTAATTGATTAATTAATTAATTTAAACTCCCCCAGCTTCCAATGCAAGTAGATCCCTACTTTTCTATTTCATCTCCTTTGCAATTAAGGCCAATATTTCATTTGCCTTCCGAATTACTTGCTGTACCTTATTGTGATTCATGTACCAGAACATCAGATCCCTCTGTATCACAGCATTTATCCTTCCAAGTTTTGTGCAATCTACAAATTTTTTAATTATGACCTGCGCACCGAAATCTAGATCATTAATATGTTTCAAGAAAAGCAGTGTTCCTGGTCCCACCGGCTTTGGGTCCTGTTAGATCCCTTCCTCCAGCCTGAAAACAACCATTCACCTCTACTCTGGTTCTTGTCATTCAACCAAAAAGATATGGAGAGTGGGAGAGACTTCAGTTTAAAATGGACACGGAGAGTGGGAGAGACTTCAGATTAAATAGGACAGGGAGAGCGGGAGAGACTTCAGATTAAATAGGACACGGAGAGCAGCGTGGACTTCAGACTAAAATTGGCACAGAGATCGGAGGGGGCAACAGTTTAAAAAGGGCATGGAGTGCAGGGGAAACCTTAGTTTGAAAAGGGCGCGAGAGACTGTATGGGTTGCTATGTTTGGCTGCAGTACAGAGATTGGTGACTGAGGGAGTTTAAGGGTTAAATACTATCTAAAGTCGCATCATTCTTTAAGTTAGCAATTAACTGAAAGTTGCTGTTAGGGTTGGAAGAAAGTGGGTTTTCATCCAGCCTTGAAACAGGGCTCATGTAGGCTCAGCTTAATTAGATAACTGGCTTAACCAGGTTTTCAGGGGCTAGGTTCAGAGAGTATAAAGGTAGGCGACCTTATAATGCTGACTTTACACTGGAGTGCTGTGTTTGGCTGCAGTAGAGAGCTTCAGTTGGAGATTGGTGACTGAGGGAGGAGGTGCTCCTTTCCTTTTCTACCTTCCCTCAGAAAGAAGAGCGGTGACCTTGGAAAGTAGGAACTATTGAGTAAATTAGAAAACTCTAATATTTTTAAAGTTGGAGTTAACTGAGAAGTGCCAGGAATAAGGGAAATTTAGGGCCAATAGAATAAAGTAATATAAATAATCCAAAGTAGAATAAAGTTAATGTAAGGGAAGTAGAGTTAAGACATGGCCGGGCAGCTCAGTCGAGTGGAATGCATGTCCTGTAATATGTGGGAAGTCGTGGACTCTACGGTGTACTAGCTGACCACGTACGCAGGATGTGCTGTCAGCTGCAGCAACTTGAGCTCCGGGTTTCAGAGCTCGAGCGGTGGCTGGAGTTACTGTGGCACATCCGTGAGGCTGAGAGCTACATGGATAGCACGTTCAGAGAGGTGGTCACACTGCAGCATAAGGGCCTGGAGATAGAGAAGGAATGGGTGACCACCAGGCAGCCCAAGAGAAGTACACAGGTGGTGCAGGGGTCCCCTGGGGTCCTGCTCACAAATCGCTTTTCCGTTTTGGAAGCTGGTGAAGGTGCTGGTTCCTCGGAGGAGTGCAGTCAGAGCCAAGTTTGTGGCACCACGAACGGCTCGGCTGTACAGGAGGGGAGGAAGAAGAAAGGAAGAGCTATAGTGATAGGGGAGTAATTGGTTAGGGGAACAGACACGCGTTTCTGTGGCTGTAGATGTAACTCCAGGATGGTTAGGGGAACAGACAGGTGTTTCTGTGGCTGTAGATCTGACTCCAGGATGGTTAGGAGAACAGACAGGTGTTTCTGTGGCTGTAGATGTAACTCCAGGATGGTTAGGGGAACAGACAGGTGTTTCTGTGGCTGTAGATGTCACTCCAGGATGGTTAGGGGAACAGACAGGTGTTTCTGTGGCTGTAGGTGTCACTCCAGGATGGTTAGGGGAACAGACAGGTGTTTCTGTGGCTGTAGATGTAACTCCAGGATGGTTAGGGGAACAGACAGGTGTTTCTGTGGCTGTAGATGTCACTCCAGGATGGTTAGGGGAACAGACAGGTGTTTCTGTGGCTGTAGATGTAACTCCAGGATGGTTAGGGGAACAGACAGGTGTTTCTGTGGCTGTAGATGTAACTCCAGGATGGTTAGAGGAACAGACAGGTGTTTCTGTGGCTGTAGATCTGACTCCAGGATGGTATGTTGCCCCCCTGGTGCCAGGGTCCAGGATGTCACAGAGCGGCTGCAGGACATTCTTCTGGGGGAGGGTTAACAGCCAGAGGCTGTGGTCCACATTGGTACCAATGACTTAGGTAGGAAGGGGGATGTGCTCCTCCAATCAGAATTTAGGGAGCATGGTAGAAAATTAGCAAGCAGGACATCGAATGTAGTAATCTCCGTATTACTCCTAGTGCCACGTGCCAGTGAGTACCGAAATCGGACAGTAAGGCAGATCAATGTGTGGCTGGAAAGATGGTGCAGGAGGGAGGACTTTAGGTTCCTGGGACACTGGGACTGGCTCAGGGGTAGATGGCACCTGTACAAGCCGGACGGGTTGCACCTGAACAGAGCTGGGACTGAGTTCCTTGCGGGGTGTTTTGCTAATGCTGTTGGGAGGGTTTAAACTAACTCGGCAGGGGTGTGGGAACCAAGAGAAAGTATTAGAGAGGAATACCAGGGGGCACAAAATACAGTGAAGGACAGACAGCACGAGTATAGAGAATAGTAAGTTAATAGGTAAAGTCGGGATAAATAACAATATCTAAATCAGGGTTACTATGCACGTATGTGAATGCACGGAGTACAGTAAATAAGATTGGGGAGTTACAGGTGCAGATTGCCATGAGGAAATATGATGTTGTGGCGATAACAGAGACCTGGCTCAAGGAAGGGCAGAACTGGGTATTAAATATTCCCGGGTACAAGGTGTTCAGAAGAGATGGGAAAGGAAGGAAATTAGGAGGGGTGGTGGTATTGGTTAAGGAGAGCATTGCAGTGCTGGGGGAAGAGGGTGTCCCAGAGGGTTCAAGGGCAGAATCAGTTTGGCTCAAGCTAAGGAACAAAAAGGGAGCAATTACATTGTTCAGTGTAGTCTATAGACCGGCAAATAGTGAGAAGGACGTAGAAAAACAAATCTGCAGGGAAATTACAGAGAGATGCAGGCATTATAGAGTAGTTATAATGGGGGACTTTAATTGCCCAAATGTAGACTGGGACAGTGGTAGTGTAAAGGGCGGAGAGGGGCAAGAGTTCCTAGATTGTGTTCAGGAGAATTTTCTACAGCAGTATGTGCCCAATCGAACAAGAAATGACGCACTGTTGGACCTGGATCTTGGAAATGAGGTGGACCAAGTAGATCAAGTGTCAGTTGGGGAGCATTTAGGAGACAGTGATCATTGTATTGTATGTTTTAGGATAATGATAGAAAAGGACGATAGGCAATTCAGAGTAAAAATAATTAACTGGAAAAGAGCCGACTTCAATGGGGCAAAACGGAGCTGGGCCAGATAGACTGGAATGAAAGATTGGCAAGAAAAGCTGTAGCTGAACAATGGGCTACCTTCAAAAAAAGAATTGGTTTGGGCACAGGCAAGGTATATCCCATCGAAAGGGAAAGGTAGGGCAAACACATCCGGAGCTCCCTGGATGAAAAAGGAGATTGAAATTCAGATAAAGGAGAAAAAGTGGGCTTATGACAGGTGTCAGGTAGAAAATACAATTGAGAACCAAGAGGAATACAGATGGTTCAGAGGGGAGGTGAAAAAGCATATTAGAGAAGCGAAGAGGGATTATGAGATTAGACTGGCAGCCAAGCATAAAGGGGAATCCCAAAGTCTTCTAGAGGCATATAAATAGTAAAAGGGTGGGAAAAGGAGGAGTAGGGCCGATTAGGGCCCTAAAAGGGAATTTACACATGGACAAAGGGGCCATGGCTAAGGTATTAAATTAATACTTTGCATCCGTCTTCACCAAGGAGGCAGATGCTACCCAGGCCATGGTGACAGATGAGGAATTCTGTCACTAGAAGGGTTCAAAATTGATCAGGAGGGATTGTTGAATAGACTGTCGGTAATTAAAGTTGACAAGGCACCGGGAAAGGATGAGATGCATCCAAGGATATTGAAGGAAGTGAGAGTAGAAATTGCAGGGGCACTGGCCATAATCTTTCAGTCTTCCCTAGACTCAGGGGAGGTGCCAGAGGACTGGAGAATTGCAAACATTACACCCTTGTTCAAAAGGTTGTAAGGATAAGCCCAGCAATTACAGACCAGTCAATTTAACTTCAGTGGTGGGGAAGATTCTAGAAACAATTATTCAGGATAGAATTCGTCGTCACATGGAAAAAATATGGGTTGATGAGGAAGAGCCAGTATGGATTTCTACATAACTAACTTTCTGGAGTATTTTGAAGAGGTAACAGAAAAGGTCGATGAGGGTAATGCTGTTGATGTGGGGTACATGGACTTTCAAAAGGCATTTGACACAGTGCCACACAACAGACTTGTGAGAAAAGTTACTGCTCATGGAATAAGAGGGTCAGTAGCAACGTGGATACAAAATTGGCTTAAAATTAGGAAGCAGAGAGTAATGGTCAATGGATGTTTTTCGGGCTGGAGGAAGGTTTGTAGTGGAGTTCCCCAGGGGTCAGTACTGGGACCCTTGCTTTTCCTGATATATATTAATGATCTAGATCTTGGTGTTCAGGGGACGATTTCAAAGTTTGCGGATGATACAAAGCTTGGGAGTGTTGTGAACTATGAGGAGGATGGTGTGGAACTTCAGTAGGACATAGACAAGTTGATGGAGTGGGCAGATAGGTGGCAGATGAAGTTCAATGTGGAGAAGTGTGAGGTGATGCATTTTGGTAGGAAGAACATGGACAGATGATATAAAATAAGGGGTGAAATTTTGAAGGGGGTGCAGGAGCAGAAAGACCTGGGTTTAAATGAACATAGATTATTAAAGGTGGCAGGACAGGTGGAGAGAGCAGTTAATGAAGCAGATAGTATCCTGGGCTTTATTAACGGGGACATAGAATTCAAGAGCACGGAGGTTATGTTGAATTTATATAAGACCCTGGTTAGACCTCAGCTGGAGTATTGTGTACAGTTCTGGGCACCACACTATAGGAAGGATGTGAACACATTGGAGAGAGTGTAGAAGAGGTTTACAAGAATGGTTCCAGGGATGAGAAACTTCAGCTATGAGGATAGATTGGAGAGGTTGGGACTGTTCTCCTTGGAGGGAAGAAGGCTAAGAGGAGATTTGATAGAGATGTTCAAAATCATGAGGGGATTGGACAGAGTAGATAGGGAGAAGCTGGTCCCACTCGTAAAAAGGATAAGAACGAGAGGGCACAGATTTAGTGATTTGCAAAAGAAGCAAATGTGATGTGAGTAAAAACTTTTTCACACAACAAGTGGTTTGGGTCTGGAAAGCGCTGCCTGGAAGTGTGGTGGATGCAGGTTCAATCGAGGCCTTCAAGAGGACATTAGATGATTATTTGAATAGAAACAATGTGCAGGGGTATGGGGAAAAGGCAGGGCAATGGCACTTGGTCATAATGCTTATTTGGAGAGCTGGTGCAGACATGATGGGCCGAATGGCCTCCTCCTGTGCTGTTAAAATTCTGTGATTCTGTGAAATCTTCACTGCTGTATTGGTAAGAGGCTCCCCTGTCTGTCCTATACAGGTACTGCATCACATTTTTCTGGAGAGTCAAGTACTGCCCTCACACGACTCGAACAGATCTAATTGAATCCTATTCAGAAACATGCTCCCCCTTCCCGATTTCGCTATTTGTGAGATATCGTGGGAACGTAACCCCCACGAGTGGCGGGACTTTACTGTGTGTTAAGAGTCCCAACAAAGATTAACTGTAAACAGTCTTCTGATGTCGTGGGAGGAAGTGACATACACTCATGTGACCTGAGACTAGAGAAGAATAAACATGGAGAAGAAGCTACTATAAGGAGTTCTCATATTTGCAATTCTGTTATAATAAAGTTAGGGTTTTGCTGCCACAGTCTTTGATAATTTCTTGAAAACGCTCCAACCCAACAGCACATAATATATTAACCTTTTCCAGTGGAACTACCAAACTGTGATGAAAGGATATTGGCCCTGGTTTTGTTCAGGTGTAACTTGTTTGGCCTGTACAATCCACACCTCCCACAGAACTGGTTGCAATATCCCAATAATTTAAAGCCCTCTCTCCTGTCCTCCTGTGCAGAGTGACTGAAGACTATCAAGCCCATCAGGCCGACTCAGTATCTGATTGTTCCACAGAACCATTGATGTTTTTAGTGCAGGAGGAGGCCATTTGGCCCATCATGTCTTTGCTGGTCCTTTGCTAAAGAAGTATAAACTAACCCCACTGTCCCTCTGTCTCCAATAGTCCAGTAGCCCACGTGTTTCACATAGTTATTTAATCTTTGCTTAGAGATGCAATTGTCTTAACCATTTCCTGTAGCAAAGGCAATCTCCGTAAGGATATTTCTCCTGACTGACCCACCCCGGCCTTTGGACCCTGTGACGATTGTAAATTACTACCTTCTTCATTCTATCGAAACTTTCATAATTTTAAAACCTCTTCCTAATCTATTTGCTCCAGTAGAAGTGGTGCCGGTATCTGGAGTGTATTTGCACACCCTGATGATTCTGCGATTCTGGTCATCAAAGACCTCCCTGCACTCTGCTGCCCTTTTTCTGGTGGGCAGCTGCTTTCCAATGGGAGGCAAGGGAGGGATTTCGTACAAGTGTTAGTTTGTGATATCTGCATATTAAATAGTTCTGTTGTCCACTGTATATTGGAATTGAAGTTGTGAAGGTGTTTAGCCATTATAAGTTAGCACCTGTGGGAGTGACTGTTGGTTGACTGGATATCGTAACATTTAAGGTCCAGAATGTACTGAGTTTTTATACATCACACCCATGAAAAATCAGTGAGTGGCGGTAAGCTGCTCAATGCAGCGTGGGAGCTGGGATTGTTCTGGTGATTTGACACTGGTGTCCAGCTTGGCCAACTTTGTCCCAAGAGAAGAGATTGAGCAGCTGCGAGGTGAGCAGTCAATGGGGACATTCTCAGTTTGAGTCCTGTTGCCTGACAACTATTTACAGGCAAAAGAAGCAGGAGGACCTCCAGGCTAAATTGGAATTACTGTTGAAAGGAAATCAGAGGCTAATCACTCGAAAGAGAGGAGTTTAAATCCCTCGTGATGAAGGCAAGAGTTTGAAGGGTTTTTGTGATTCACAGTGATCACTGACATCTGGGTGGGTTGCTGAGAAATTTGTGGGATCTGTCTTGGCTGTGTCTGCCATCTGGTGCAGTTTGTTGTTTGGTTTCAACCACCATTTGCCTGTTAATTCATGTTTACATCATCTTAATTCTGGATGTTAGAGCCTAAGATAGATGGTATTGACTGTTTGCTCTGTTGACTCTTGTATAGTAAAAATTCTTCTGTTTGTTTAAAACTGTGGAATCTTGTGGCTTTATTCTCTTAGTAAATACCTGAGATTTCAAATTTAACCTACGTTACAGCAAAAGTTATTGGTCCCTAAAGGATTGTAACAAAATAAATTTACCGCAGATCTTTGTTTCAGGAGTACAGTTTGTCTATAAACGGATCCTTGTTGCCTCTGCCATTGCTTTGGCCAGTACAGTGATGTCCTTTACTGCAATTTTCTACATCCTCATCTTTAGCTTAGTAAAATACAGAGGTACTGAAGCAATTTTCTGTTCCTGATGTTCATCACATATTTACGCACTTTCATTTCGGTTTGAGTCTGATAAATTTTGCTGTTTCAGAGATGCTGCCTGGTGTAATTTTCATTTCATTTGTTTGTATCCGTAGCGCAGAAATACCAAACGCGGCTTACTGTTGCTTTTCTGTTCATTGAAATGAAGTGCTACGTATGTTTGCTGATCTCTTGTATACTGTGTGTCTTGGATACAGGTAGGTGCACATCTTATCTACTCTGATGCCCATATCTCCTCAACTGCCAAGCTCCTGCCCCTGCCCCACTCCAGATACCTGCCAAGCTCCTGCCCCTGCCCCACTCCAGATACCTGCCAAGCTCCTGCCCCTGCCCCACTCCAGATACTTGCCAAGCTCCTGCCCCTGCCCCACTCCAGATACCTGCCAAGCTCCTGCCCCTGCCCCACTCCAGATACCTGTCAAGCTCCTGCCCCTGCCCCACTCCAGATACCTGCCAAGCTCCTGCCTCTGCCCCACTCCAGATACCTGTCAAGCTTGCTGCTTTCACCTTAGTGCACAGTGGAGCATTAGTAGTGAGAATGCAGCCCAGGTTCAGATGTCCATTGCGGGGAGGGGCTAGAGATGGAGGGTACGGGGGGTGCTTATGATGGCACGTGTGTTCGGGAATCCAGAACAGGGGTCAGAAATACAGCCCAGCCCAGGGTCAGATGTCAGGAGTAGAGTTCTGGTAAGTGGTCAGGAGTAGAACTCTGGTCAGGGGTCATTTGGCGAGCCCCTTCTTGAACTGCTGCAGTCTGTGTGGTATAGGTACACCCACAATGCTGTTGGGGAGAGAGGTTTGGGACTTTGAAGGAACAATATAGTTACAAGTCAGAATGGTGAGTAGCATGGAAAGGACCTTGCAGGTGTGCTGGTCTTCCCATGCGTCTATGCCCTTGTCCTTCTAGGTGATAGAGGTGGCAGATTTGGAAGATGCTGTCGATGAGCCTTGGTGAGTTGTTGCAGTGTATCTTGTGGGTGGTACACAGTGCTGCCTTACTGCACTATTGGTGGAGGGAATATTTAAGATAGAGGGAATGTTTAAGATGGTGGTTGGGGTGATTAAACAGACTGCATTGTTTGGGACTGTATACTTGCATCAACTCCCCAACTCCACATTCATCTGCTCTATCTAGAAACAGAGTTTAAGGCCCTGCATCTGAATGTACATAGTATTTGTAACAAAAGGGATGAATTGTTAGCATAGATAGAGGTGAATATATCTGACCTGATAGGCATTACAGAGACATAGAAACATAGAAACTAGGAGCAATAGTAGGCCATTCGGCCCTTCGAGCCTGCTCCACCATTCATTATGATCATGGCTGATCATCCAACTCAATAACCTGCTCCCACTTTCTCCCCATATCCTTTGATCCTTTTCACCCCAAGAGCTATATCTAACTCCTTCTTGAAAACATACAATGTTTTGACCTCAACTACTTTCTGTGGTAGCGAATTCCACAGGCTCACCACTCTCTGGATGAAGAAATTTCTCCTCATCTCAGTCCTAAATGGTCTACCCCGTATCCTCAGACTGTGACCCCTGGTTCTGGACTTCCCCACCATCGGGAACATCCTTCCTGCATCTACCCTGTCTAGTCCTGTTAGAATTTTATAGGTTTCTATGAGATCCCCCTCATTCTTCTGAACTCCAGCAAATATAATCCTAATCGACTGAATCTCTCCTCATATGGCAGTCCCACCATCCCAGGAATCAGTCGGGTAAACCTTCGCTGCACTCCCTCTATAGCAAGGATATCCTTCCTCAGGTAAGGAGACCAAAACTGCACACAATATTCCAGGTGTGGTCTCGCCAAGGCCCTGTACAATTGCAGCAAGACATCCCTGTTCCTGTACTCGAATCCTCTGGCTATGAAGCCAACATACTGCCTGCTGCACCTGCATGTTTACCTTCAGTGACTGGTGTACGAGGACACCCAGGTCTCGTTGCACATTCCAGTCTCTCAATAGCCATTTGGATAATAATCTGCCTTCCTGTTTTTGCTACCAAAGTGAATAACCTCACATTTATCCACATTTTACTGCATCTGCCATGCATTTGCCCACTCACACAGCTTGTCCAAATCACACTGAAGCATCTCTGCATCCTCCTCACAGCTCACCCTCCCACCCAGCTTTGTGTCATCTACAAATCTGGAGATATTACATTTAGTTTCCTCAATTAAATCATTAATATATATTGTGAATAGCTGGGGTCCCAGCACCGATCCCTGCGGTACCCCACTAGTCACTGCCTGCCATTTGGAAAAAGACCCATTTATTCCTACTCTTTGTTTCCTGTCTGCCAACCAGTTTTCTATCCATCTCAATACACTAACCCCAATCCCATGTGTTTTAATTTTACACGCTAATCTCTTATGCGGGACTTTGTCGAAAGCCTTCTGAAAGTCCAAATAAACCACATCCACTGGCTCCCCCTCATCAACTCTACTAGTTACATCCTCGAAATATTCCAGTAGATTTGTCAAGCATGATTTCCCTTTCATAAATCCATGTTGACTCTGTCTGATTCTCACACTGTATTCCAAGTGCTCAGCTATTATTTTACAATGGACTCTAGAATTTTTCCCGCTACCGACGTCAGGCTGACTATAATTTCCTGTTTTCTCTCTACCTCCCTTTTTAAATAGTGGGGTTACATTAGCTACCCTCCAATCTGTTCCAGGAACTGTTCCAGAGCCTGTCGAATCTCAGAAGATGACCACCAATGCATCCACTATTTCTAGGGCCACTTCCTTAAGTATTCTGGGATGTAGATTATCAGGCCCTGGGGATTTATCAGCCTTCAATCCCATCATTTTCTCCAACACCATTTCCCTACTAATACTGATTTCATTCAGTTCCCCCCTCTCACTAAACCCTGTGTTCCCCAACATTTCTGGTATGTTATTAGTGTCCTCCTTTGTGAAGATTTAGTTTGAATGTATTTAGTTGGTCAGCCATTCCTTTGTTCCCCATTATAAATTCCCTTGTTTCTGACTGTAAGGGACCTACATTTGACTTCACCAATCTTTTTCTCTTCCCATATCTATAGAAACTTTTACAGTCAGTTTTTATGTTCCCTGTAAGCTCACTCTCGTACTCTATTTTCCCCTTCTTAATCAATCCCTTGGTCCTCCTTTGCTGAATTCTAAACTGCTCCCAATCCTCAGGTCTGTTGTTTTTTCTGTCCAATTTTTATGCCTCTTTGTTGGATCTAATACTATCTCTAATTTCCCTTGTAAGCCATGGTTTGGCCACTTTTCCTGTTTTACTTTTGCGCCAGACAGGAAGAAACAATTGTTGCAGTTCATCCATGTGCTCTTTGAATGTTTGCCATTGCCTATCCACTGTCATCCCTTTAAGTAACGTTTCCCAATCCATCATAGCCAACTCGCACCTCATACCATCGTAGTTTCCTTTATTAAGATTCAGGACCCAAGTCTCAGAATCAATTACGTCACTCTCCATCCTGATGAAGAATTCTATCATATTATGGTCGCTCATCCCCAAGGGGCCTCGCACAACTAGATTGTCAATTATTCCTTTCTCATTACACAATACCCAGTCGAGGATGGCCTGTTCTCTAGTTGGTTCCTCAACATATTGGTCCAGAAAAACATCCTGTATACACTCCAGGAATTCCTCCTGTACGCTATTGTTACTAATTTGATTTTCCCAATCTATATGCAGATTAAAGTCACCCATAATTACAGATGTTCCTTTATTTCATGCGTCTCTAATTTTCTGTTTAATGCCATTCCCAACATCACTACAGTTTGGGGGTCTATATACAACCCCCACTAATGTTTTTTGCCCCTTAGTGTTTCTCAGCTCTTCCCAAACACATTCCACATCGTCGGAGCTAATATCTTTCCTCACTATTGCGTTAATTTTCTCTTTAACCAGCAATGGAACTCCACCGCCTTTTCCTTTTTGTCTGTCCTTCCTACTGAATCCCTCTGGATGTTCAGTTCCCAGCCCTGGTCACCCTGCAGCTTGTCTCCGTAATCCTGACTATATCCTGTCCGTTTACATCTATTTGCGCGGTTAATTCATCCACTTTATTGGGAATGCTCCTTGTGTTAAGGCACAAAGCCTTAAGGCTTGTCTTTTTAACTTTACTAGTCCCGTTCCCACTATTTTTCACTGAGGCCGTTTGATTCTTGCCCTTGATTTCTCTGCCTACCACTTTTCTTATTCCCCTTTCTGTCTTTTGTCCTTGTCCTTGATTCCCCCTCCTCTGACTCCTTGCATAGGTTCCCATCCCCCTGCCATTTTAGTTTAAACCCTCCCCAAACACTCTAGCAAATATTCCCCCTAGGACATCAGTCCCAGTCCTGCCCAGGTGTAACCCGTCCAATGTGTACTGGCCCCACCTCCCCCAGAACCGGTCCCAATGTCCCAGGAATCTGAAACCCTCCCCCTCACACCATCTCTTCATCCGATATATCCTGCTATTTCTACTCTGACTAGCACGTGGCATTAGTAGTAATCTTGAGATCACTACCTTTGAGGTCCTACTTTTCAACTTACTTCCTAACTCCCTATATTCTGATTTTAGGACTTCATCCCTTCTTTTACCTATGTCGGTTGTACCAATGTGCACCACCACCACTGGCTGTTCCCCCTCCCCCTTCAGAATGTCCTTTAGCCGCTCTGAGACATCCTTGACCCTTGCACCAGGGAGGCAACACACCATCCTGGAGTCTCATTTACAGCCATAGAAACGCCTGTCTATTCCCCTTACAATTGAATCCCCTATAACTATTGCATTCCCACACTATTTACTCCTCCCCTGTGCAGCAGATCCAACCGTGGTACAATGAATTTGGCTGTTGCTGCTTTCTCCTGAGAGGCCATTCCCTCAACAGTATCCAAAGTGGTATATCTGTTTTGCAGGGGATTAGCCACAGGAGATTCCTACACTGCCTGCCTAGTCCTCTTGCTCTGCCAGGTGGTCACCTATTCCCTTCCTGCCTGTGGACTCTTAGCCTGCGGTGTGACCACCTCTCTATACATGCTATCCACGATACTCTCCACCTCGTGGATGCTCCACAGTGTCCCCAGCTGCCGCTCCAGCTCAGAAACGCGGACTTCCAGGAGCTGCAGCTGGAGACACTTCCCGCACACGTTCTGGCCCCGGGCACTGGAAATGTTCCCGGCTTCCCACATAGAACAGGAGGAGAACACCACGGCTTTGAGCCCTTGTACCATGACTTACCTCTTTAAATTAAATTAAACCTTTTGGAGATACTTAACATCAAATAATATCAATTACTCTCGGGCCCTTCTTCCCTGCTCCTCGTGTTACAGAATATAGCCCTTATAAACGATGAACCACAAAATAAGACCTTAAAAAATATAAGCGATAAAAGTAGTAAATACTTACCCGACCATACTCACGGTCCTCAAAGGATCACCTCCTTCCCTCCTCACAGAACTCCCTCAGTCACCAAACTCCAACTTAAGCACTGTACTGCAGCCCAAAGCAGCACTCCAGGTAGACATGATAGAAAGGTGACCAAGGCTGAGACCTGAATGTTGAATGGTATTTGACATATTGAGACGACAGGAAGCTAAGGAAAAGGTGATGGGGTAGCTCTGTTAATTAAGGATGGCATTAGTTCAGTACTAAGAGAAGACCTTAGCTTGAAAGAGCAAGATGTTGAATCATTTTAGATAGAGATAAGAAATAGTAAAAGTAAGATGTCACTTGTGGGAGTAGTTTATAGGCCCCCTAGCAGTAGTTACACTGTCAGGCAGAGCATACAGGAAGAAATAAATTGGATGTGGAAGAAAGGTACTGCGATAGTCATAGGTGGTGACTTTAATCTACATGTAGATTGAGAAAATCAGATGGGTGAGGGTAGCCTGTAAAATGTGTTCATACAGTGTTTCACAGAATCACAGAATTGTTACAGAAGGAAGCCATTTGGCCCATCGTGTCTGCATTTGAGCATAAAATGCTTTGAGCATTTTAACTTAGTGCCTATCCCCTGCCTTTTCCCTGCAACCCTGCACATTGATTCTATTTAAATATTCATCTAAAGCCTTCTTGAAGGCCTCAATTGAACCTGCCTCCACCACACTTCCACACAGCGCATTCCAAACCGTAACTACTCGCTGTGTGGAAAAGCTTTTTCTCACCTCGCATTTGCTCCTTTTGCAGAACACTTTAAAACTGTTCCCTCTGGTTCTCGATCTGTTTGAGCGGGAACAGTTTCTCCCATTCCACTCTGTCCAGACCCCTCATGTTTTAAAAACTTCTATCAAGTCTTCTCTTAGCATTCTCTTCTCCAAGGAAAACAGTCCCAACTTCTCCAATCTTTCCTCATAACTGAAGTTTCTCATCCCTGGAACCATTCTTGTAAACCTCTCCTGCACTCTCTCCAATGTGTTCACATTCTTCCTACAGTGTGGCTCCCAGAACTGTACACAATACTCCAGCTGAGGTCTAACTAGTTTCTTATATAAGTTCATCACAACCTCCCTGCTCTTGTACATTATGCCCCTATTAATGAAGCCTAGAATACTGTATGCTTTAGAAACAACTCTCTCTACCTGTCCTGCCACCTTTAATGACTTAATGGATATACACCCAGGTCTTTCTGCTCCTACACACCCTTTGGAATAGTATCCTTTATTTTACACTGTCTCTCCATGTTCTAGGTACCAAAGTGTCTCACCTCACACTTCTCCACATTGATCCTCATCTGCCACCATCTGCCCTCTCCATCAATGTGTCAATGTCCTTTTGAAGCTCTACACTGTCCTCATCACAGTTTACAATTCTTACAGTTTGTGTCGTTTGCAAACTTTGAAATTGTCCCCTGAACACCAAGACCTAGATCATTCATATATATCAGGAAAAGCAAGGGTCCCAATACTGACCCCTGGGGAACTCCACTACAAACCTTCCTACAGCCCAAAAAATACCCATTAACCATTACTCTCTGTTTCTTATCCTCAGCCAATTTTGTGTCCACATAGCTACTGTGCCTTTTATTCCATGACCTATAACTTTCCTCACAAGTCTGTTGTGTGGCACTGTATTGCACACCTTTTGGAAGTCTATGTACACCACATCAATGGCCTTGCCCTCATCACCCATCTCTGTTACCTCTTCAAAAAATTCCAGCAAGTTAGTTAGATACGATTTTCCTTTAACAAATCCATGCTGACTCTTCTGAATCAATCCACATTTTTCCATATGACTATTAATTCTATCCCAAATAATTGTTTCTAGAAGTTTCCCCACCACCGAAGTTAAACTAACCAGTCGGTAATTGCAGGGCAGATCTTTACAACCTTTTTTGAGCAAGGGCGTAATGTTCGCAATTCTGCAGTTCTCCAGCACCTCCCCCGAATCCAGGGAACATTGGAAGATTATTGCCAGTGCCTCTCGGGACAATTTCTTAGAGCCAACCAGGGAGCAGGCTATTCTAGACCTGGGGATGTGCAACGAGACAGGATTATTCAGAAGCTCATGGTAAAGGAGCCTGTAGGTGAAAGTGATTACTATATGATAGAATTTCATGTTCAGTTTGAAAGTGAGAAGTGTGGGTCCAAGACTAGTGTTTTAAACCTAAATAAAAGTAACTATGAGAGTGTGAGAGCAGAGCTGGCTAAGCTGAACTTGGAAAGCTGATTAAAAGGTAGCACAGTAGAGTTGCAGTGACAGACTTTTAAGGAGATATTTAATAACACTCAGAAAAGATTTATCCCAGTATGAAAGAACGACTCTTTGAGAAGATGCATCATCCATGGCTAAATAAAGAAATTAAAGATAGTATTAAATTGAAAGAAACATTGTTCACATTTGCAAAAGTTAGTAGTAGGTCAGAGGATTGGGCAGGCATTTTAAGAACCAGCAAAGAATGACTGAAGAATTAATAAAAAGGCAGAAAGCAGAGCATGGGATAAAGCTGGCTAGTAACATAAAAACAGATAGTTCTACAAATATTTTAATAGGAAAAGAGTAACTAAAGCTGGTGTTGATCCTCTAGAGAGTGAACCTGAGGAATTGCTATTGGAAAACAAAAAAATGGCAGAGATATTGAACCGGTATTTTGTCTGTCTTCACAGTAGAGGACTTAGAAAACTTCCCAGACGTTCTTACAAATCAAGAGGTGAAAGGGAGAGATCACAGAATCATGGGATCTTAACGGTACAGAAGGAGGCCATTTGGCCTATCATGCCTGCACTGGGTCTCCAAGTGACCACTGTGAACTAGTGTCTGCCTTTTCCCTTTGCCCCTGCACATTGTTTCTATTCAAATAATCAATCTAATATCCTTTTGAATGCCTTGATTGAACCTGCTTCCACCACACTTCCAATCATCATCACCAGGGAAAGGGTGCGAGCTTTCCCCCAAAACTAATAGACCTAAAGGCCCCCAGGGAATTGGTAGCGCAGACAGCAGATGCATTGGTTATAATCTTCCAAAGTCCCTTAGATTCTGGAGATATCCCAACAGATGGAAAATAGCTAACGTAACACCTTAATTCAAGAAAGGAGGGAGCAGAAAGCAGGAAACTACAGGCCAGTTAGCCTAACATCTGTCACAGGCAAAGTGCTAGAATCCATTGTTAAGGAGATTATAGCAGGATACTTAGAAAATTACGACTTAATCAGGCAGAGCCAGCATGGCTTTGTGACAGGGAAATCATGTTTAATTAATTTGTTAGTGCTTTTGACGTAGTAACATTCAAGGTAGATAAAGGTGAACGAGTAGATGTGGTGTACTTGGATTTCCAAAAGGCATTTGATAAGATGCCACACCAAAGGTTACTACACAAGGTAAGAAGAGCTCATGGTGTAGGGGGTAACATATTAGCATGGGTAAAGGTTTGGTTGGCTAACAGGAAGCACAGAGTAGGGTAAAATGGGTCTTTTTCAGGTTGGCAAGATGTAACTAGTGAAATGCCACAGGGGTCAGTGCTGGGTCCTCAACAATTGACAATTTATAGAAATGTCTTGGATGAAGGGAGTGAATGTATGGTAGCTCAATTTGCTGATGACACCAAGGCAGGTAGGAAAGTTAAGAAGAGGTAGAGTCTGCAAAGGGATATGGACAGGTTAAGTGCGTGAGCAAAAATTTGGCAGATTGTTTTCTTTTATTCATTCGTATGATGTGGGTGTTGCTGGCTAGACCAACACTTATTGCCCATTCCTAATTGCCCTTGAGAAGGTGGTGGTGAGACCCTTCTTGAACCACTGCAGTCCATGTGGTGTAAGTACACACACACTGCTGTTAGGAAGGGAGTTCCAGGATTTTGACCCAGCGACAGTGAAGGAACGGAGATATATTTCCAAGTCAGGATGGTGAGTGACTTGGAGGTGAACTTCCAGGTGGTGGTGTTCCCATCTATCTGCTGCCCTTGTCCTTCTAGATGGCAGTAGTCGTGGGTTTTAAGGTGCTGTCTAAGGAGCCTTGGTGAGTTACTGCAGTGCATCTTGTAGATGCTACTACTGTGTGTCGGTGGTGGAGAGAGTGAATGTTTGTGGATGGTGTACCAGTCAAGCGGGGCTGCTTTGTCCTGGACGGTGTCGAGCTTGTTGAGTGTTGCGGGAGCTGCACTCATCCAGGCAAGTGGAGAGTATTCCATCACACTCCTGACTTGTGCCTTGTAGATGGTGGACAGGCTTTGGGGAGTCAGGAGGTGAGTTACTTGCTACAGGATTCCCAGCCTTTGACCTGCTCTTGTAGCCGCAGTCTTTATTTGGCTAGTGCAGTTCAGTTTCTGGTCAATGATACCCCCCAGGATGTTGATAGTGGAGGATTCAGTGATGGTAATGCCATTGAACATCAAGGGGCGATGGTTGGATTCTCTCTTGCTGGAGATGGTCATTGCCTGACACTTGTGTGGCGTGAATGTTACTTGCCATTGTCAGCCCCGAGCCTGGATATTGTCCAGGTCTTGCTGCATTTGGATATGGACTGCTTCATGGAAGTAAACATGGGGCAGAGTTTGACCTTTCCTGATGGCGTGTTTGTAGGTGGTGTTGAGCGTAAAATTTCTCAAACGCTCTTCCCGCTGGGTTCCCGCCTGCCCCGAGCTCTCCACAATTTTACACTAGGATGGGCGAGGCCAACCTGCCCTTACCCCAACTGAGGCCCTTAAATGGCCAATTATTGACCACTTAAGGGCCGCTTTCCACCCAGCCTCAATTTTCTGGGCCGGGGGAAGACCTGAAATAAACTGGAATAAAGCCTTGAGCAGGATGTTGATTGACGGGGACATATATTACTTGCCACTTTTAACATCAGGTGACCCCCACCCCCCCCCCCCCCCCCCCCCCCACCCTCTCTCCCCCCTGCACCCCCCCCCCCACCCCCCCTCCCCCCCAAAGTAATATATGGTCTCTACAGGTCCTCCTTCCCCATCCAGCCTCTGTACCGACACCCCAACCCCCACTCTGTTCATCTGCCTCAGCCTTAACTACGCTCCCCACCCCGAGACCCCCCAAAACCTACCTGATCCTGGACCCCTGGGACCTTGGCTCTGAGGACTAGCCCCAGCCCCTGTCTACTGCAGCTTCCGGCACTGCAGAGACTATCAGATTGGCCGGCAGCTCTCTGAGGCGGGACTGGAGCGTTATTATCACTGTGAGGCAGGCAGTATGAGCGGGATGTGTTCCCCATCAACTCTACAGATGGTGGGAAGAGAAACCCTGCCATCCTAAAAATCCGGGCCCTGAACTTGTTCACTTGGGCAGGAAGAATAGACAAGCAGTATACTATTTAAATGGAGTGAGATTACAGAACTCAGCAGCACAGAGGGATCTGGGTGTCCTGGTACATGAATCACACAAAGTTAGTCTGCAGGTGCAGCAAGTGAATAGGGAGGTAAATGGAAGAGGAATGGGATTTAAAAGTCGAGATGTTTTACTGCAGCTGCACAGGGCCTTGGAGAGACCACATCTACTATGTGCAGTTTTCGTCTCCTTATTTATAAAAAAAATTATAACTGCTT